>NW_025779090.1:0-65907 GCF_021130785.1 Homalodisca vitripennis | reverse complement strand
TGTTTTTGAGAATAACGTAATTTATTGGAGGACCACACATGGAAAATTATAGCCAATTTTAAACTGTGTTAAAGTTAAATTTGTGTTGGAATATACAAAACAAAACAAAAACGCAAACAAAAAAAACATTGGATGTTTTGCTAAAAGAGAATATGTATGCTACTGTACTACACAGTATTATTACAGAATGATATGAAGGAAATAGTTTTAAATTTCCTAATTGTAGTCAAACCAAAACATTTTTGTAATTATAATTTGTTAATTTACGTTAATAAACGATTTATATTTCTTATTTGTATCTGAAAACTAACCCTCAAAACACAGGATAGTAAAGAAACAATTTTACTGATAAAAAATCAAGAACAATCTTGCATTAATAAAAATAGACAAATAATATCTATATATATATATATATATATATATATATATATATACAGGAACAGCTTACAATCTTTTAGTAAATTATTGTATCAAATTTTCAATTTCTTGGCCAATGCTTTTACATTCCTTTCAGGCATCTTCAAGAATTTTCATTTTCTTTAGTTCCGTACTAGGATTTGATTTCTTTTCCTATTTTCCTTTTCTGTAGTCTCTTGTGTGGTCTTCATTTCCTCTAACAAGTGTTGTTTGTACATGGAGTATGAATTAGAAGCAGAGAGAAGAATCTTCTTGCAAACGGACACCTCCTCCACTCCACCATATACACTTACAGCATTGAAAATTGTTCTGGCTGCTACAATGAGTCTTTATTCATATTTTCAATAATACACTCTTTGTTGAATGAAAACCCTCGCTCTACCTCAGCGTTGCCATCTGAGAGGATAAAAACAAGTTTTATAATAGTGTCTCAATAAACTGATAGTCAGAACAATATTTCCTGACCAGTCTGATCCGGAAATGGTCTAGTCTTCTGAGTTCCTTTTTCTGGCACCCACTACTTTCCTCTACGTCTTCAACTCTCTTTTTTTATTTCTTGGATAACGTCTTTATTTAAGAATAGCGTTTTAAACCCTTCTTGAGCTCTCTCTGCCGTTTGTGTATAATCAGATTGTCTGAGTCAGAAGATTACTAATTTTTCAAACGTCCTCAGCCCTACTTTAGTATGCACTATGTTGGGGTCAAGCGAAGTGAGAAATCTTGTGGCTTCTTGAATAAGTGGGGATCGCGATCCAAGAATATTATTCTAATAGGCATTTCAGTACTTTTCGGCAGTCATCCTTAAACAAAGTCACTTCTTATGAACTAATCTTCTCATGACATTTCCCCAATTCACATTTTGCTCCAATTCCAACGTTTATCTTGGAAAGAGGAAGTAAATTTTCAGATTTCGAGAAGTCTTTAATAGAAAGAGAAACTTTCGCTGACAGAACAAACCGTTCCATTTCTTTCAGCACTAAGTTTCTGAGACAAGTGTACAAAGAAGGAGCAAGGGGCAAATTGCTTTGGAACTCTGTAAGAAGGGGTTGTAAATCAGAGGACAGAGTTTAAAAAAAAGATAGCTGAGCAACGCACCTAATAAGTTGTTTTAACCCTTACCGCGCTATGCACTCAAATGCTAAATGTACCCAAAAAGCTGAAACTTATGTAAAAAATACAAATTTTAAAAGCTATGTTTGGTTTTAGGTTCTGTAATGTTAAAATAAAACAAAAATTAATAAAATTCTAATTATAATGTTGTATTAGCAAAATTATATACATATTTGTAAATAAAAAAATCAAAATTTTACCTAAAAATTTTCTTTTGTATGATATGCTTCAAAACAGTCTTCTACATGAAGTGCTGGGGTTGATGTGCATGTTTTGCAGAAATATGGTGTGTCACGTCTATGTCCGTTCTGCATACAAACAACACACCTTCTCCTTTTTTCTGCCTTTGATGGGAAATGCCGCCCACTTAGCCGCTCGTGAAGGGGCCCAGCTGGCGCGCGCCGTCGTCTCTTCTCTCTCCGTAGACTTGCCTTCTCTGCCACAAGATCTTCAACAAGGCTCTCCCTGAATTCCTCATGTGACATTGGTCTTCGGCCGTGTGTAGTTTGTATACTCTTATACAACAAATAAGAGTTTACAATTGCTACTTCTAGTAGCCAGAAAAATATTTTCCTATACCACTTCTTTGTTTTGCGCATGAATTGGTAATTGGATATGAAGTGGTCACTTCTATCAACAGCACCCATGTGCTTTGTATAATCTAGGACGACATTAGGTTTTGGTATTGGAGGTTGATTGGGCCATTTACTTGGAACAATTGTCATATCGTGTTTGCTCCCTTTGCTCTTAGTGCTGAGCATGGTAACAACTCTCTTGTCCCTCCAACTCACAACTAAGGTGTCTCCTTTTCGGTACGAAAATAAATCACCTTTTTTCATTTTTTTATATTTTTCTTTGAGTCCACGTGGCATTCCAACCCTATGCGTCATTACAGTGCCCGTGAGATGGCAATGAGTTTTCAATAGCTCTGCGGCTAATTCCGGACTTGTATAGTAGCGGTCAGTATATACATGAAGACCGCGTTTGGGATTAGTTACATCTTTATAGATTACAGAATCACTGAGAACTTTCACAATTTGAGTGGTTTTCAATAGATTTGAACCAGAAATCAAGGTTTCTTTTCCAAAATATGGAATGAAATTATAAACATAACCGTTATCACAGTCTGAGACAACAAAAAGTTTCATTCCAAATTTTACAGGTTTCTGAGGGTTATAAACCTTGAAACTAATATTTCCCTTGAAGGAAACTGTGCTTTCATCAATAGCTACGGAATTAGTTGGATTATAAAACAATTGACACATTTTCTTTATATGATCAATAATAGGTCTCACAAGAAACCCTTTATCTCTTGGTAGTTGCGTTTCGTTGTGGTTAAAATGGATGTTCCAAAATATATTAAGAAACTCGTCCGTAGAAAACACACATCGCTGAAAAATGGCATCCGCTTAACCCACTTAGTAGAGAAATAATTATTTATATTAGACATAGTTAAAAGGCCCATGTTGATGATAACTCCTAAGAAAGCTTTCAAATCTACTTCAGATATGTCTGTCCATTTTTGTAGGCGAGAATTTGGTGACAACAAACGTGTTTTTTTTTTGTATTAGCAAAATAGTTAGTCTCATCACAAATGTGGATTGATTAACAAGTCATCATTAAAAAATAAAGCAAAATAGTCCATTGGTTTTGTCTTATGATCAAAGCTGGTGTGGGCAAGTTAGGCCCAGTATTTACACTATAAATCGGAATAGTAGTAGAAGGTCCTTGATCGAAATTGGTTACATCTATCCATTCATTATCATTTGTGGGAATAGGCCTATAGTTCCTCATGAAAGTTGACATACCTGGTAATCCGTCATTATATTTTGATTACCGCCACTAGTACTTGGTAATCCTTCATTTGGAACACCACTTTCACTGTCTGTGTCACTGTTAGTTATATTGTGCAAAATCACATCGTCCATATCGAAATCTTCTGGTTCATTTGGATAAAAAGCACTCGAAAAGGATGTGTCCATTATCCCCTCAACAAAACTATCAAACTCCGGATCGTCTGGATTCGCCATATTTTCACAAAAGAAACACTAATACTAATAAAAACTAACTGATACTAAATCACCATTCATTATAACACATAAACTACATCACACTACAAATAAACACTACTATAAAAATGTCTTTGTACACTAAAATAATATTGTAACTGAATAAAAATAGAAAACGAGTAAGCAACGATCCGTAGTTGAAAGCGAGATACAAGTGACTGACGGCTGGCAGTACACGCACGCAGACCCTGAGTCAACCGCGCTGCCTGGAGTGTCGCCGTGAAGCTCCAGACACAAAAACAATAAATAATATTTTGTCTGTCGACAAGGAACGGTCCGTGTCCACGTGTTGGGTTGCCCAGGCCATAAATCAACCTTCCCCTTCGTTCTAGCACGTTTGTTGTAAACAACACGTCATTTGTAGCCAATAAACTGAATGCACTCAGCATCTGAGTTCACAGCGTTTCAGTAACATGTGAACCTCACTCAGCGTTTGAGTGCATCGCGCGGTAAGGGTTAAGATACTGTTGTACTTGTATGATAGAAAAACTTCTGGTATTGGGTGTAGACTTCACTTGGTCCAGAGATCGAACATATTTCCTTAAGTCAAGTAGCACGTTTATGGCTCTTTCTGCCTTCCAGCCACCTGACAGCACAAAACTACGTTAACCTGAGAGCAAAGTGTCTAGGGTGAGTCTTGAGTTATATTCTTCATCCGTGAAACAGCTAGGTTCTTCCAAGCAAGTATGTTTAGGTTATTCGGTATAAGTATCATAGTTCAACTATATTATTTCATATCTGCTATTTTCGTTTGCAAACGAGGAATCGTAGTAGAGTCTATATCTAACCAGGATAACCTATTTGCTGCTCCTAACCTATCCCACGCACCAATTTGTAAATTGTAGGAATAGGATAACAAACTTATAGGATGTAAAATATTCGTTTGCAAACTAGAAATGGTAGCGAAGGGTAGTAAAATTTATGTCTAATAAATATACTACTGTCATAACCAGGATAACCTATTTGCTGCTCCTAAACTATCCTACGCACCGAATTGTAAATTGTAGGAATAGGATAACAAACTTATACGGCTTATAGGATGTAAAATATTCGTTTGCAAACTAGAAATGGTAGCGAAGGGTAGTAAAATTTATGTCTAATAAATATACTACTGTCATAACCAGGATAACCTATTTGCTGCTCCTAAACTATTCTACGCACCGAATTGTAAATTGTAGGAATAGGATAACAAACTTATACGGCTTATAGGATGTAAAATATTCGTTTGCAAACTAGAAATGGTAGCGAAGGGTAGTAAAATTTATGTCTAATAAATATACTACTGTCATAACCAGGATAACCTATTTGCTGCTCCTAAACTATCCTACGCACCGAATTGTAAATTGTTGGAATACTATAACAAACTTATACGGCTTATAGGATGTAAAATATTCGTTTGCAAACTAGAAATGGTAGCGAAGGGTAGTAAAATTTATGTCTAATAAATATACTACTGTCATAACCAGGATAACCTATTTGCTGCTCCTAAACTATTCTACGCACCGAATTGTAAATTGTAGGAATAGGATAACAAACTTATACGGCTTATAGGATGTAAAATATTCGTTTGCAAACTAGAAATGGTAGTGAAGGGTAGTAAAATCTATGTCTAATAAATGTACTACTGTCATAACCAGGATAACCTATTTGCTGCTCCTAAACTATTCTACGCACCGAATTGTAAATTGTAGGAATAGGATAACAAACTTATACGGCTTATAGGATGTAAAATATTCGTTTGCAAACTAGAAATGGTAGTGAAGGGTAGTAAAATCTATGTCTAATAAATGTACTACTGTCATAACCAGGATAACCTATTTGCTGCTCCTAAACTATTCTACGCACCGAATTGTAAATTGTAGGAATAGGATAACAAACTTATACGGCTTATAGGATGTAAAATATTCGTTTGCAAACTAGAAATGGTAGTGAAGGGTAGTAAAATCTATGTCTAATAAATGTACTACTGTCATAACCAGGATAACCTATTTGCTGCTCCTAAACTATTCTACGCACCGAATTGTAAATTGTAGGAATAGGATAACAAACTTATACGGCTTATAGGATGTAAAATATTCGTTTGCAAACTAGAAATGGTAGTGAAGGGTAGTAAAATCTATGTCTAATAAATGTACTACTGTCATAACCAGGATAACCTGTATGCTGCTCCTAACCTATCTTACGCACCGAATAGTTAATTTTAGGAATAGGATCTCAAGCTTATATTAGAACACAAGCAAATGTTATACACCTTGCAAAAGAAAAAGTACTTCTAGTCTGCCGTTTCAATGTATAGTAATGTAGAATCTGTAATTCTAGTTCAATATTGTTGGGTTAACGTTGAAATCTAGGCATACAACCAAAGTTAACCAAAACGACATAGAATCTTAATTTCTCAAATTCCGAAAATTTAAAAATTAATATAAATTTTGATATTTAATCACATTTTATCAATCATTGTGAATCGCGGTGACTCACCAATGAACGGGATGTGATGACCGCGTACTTTTCCGGGACTGGTCTTCTCTTCTTCAAGGTCGAATGGCTTCCACAACTGCGCTCAACGAAATCACAAGGCGAACTTCCTTGTCGGCTGTATAAATAGACCGCCTGTCACTCATGCGCAGAACGTCCTGGGTATGACGTTAAACTGCCTTGCCCATCATTTCCCGTATCCTTAATCCTATCCATCCCTACTCACTCCTTCCGACTGTTCCGTTTCGTCACCCGCTGGGAGTGCCCCAGCCCTAATCAAGGAGTGCCTTCTTGTTAGTGTGCTGGGGCTGATGTGCGCTTGCGCTGCCGACGCGTCAGTGACGATACGGATCTGAGACCAGCCACGTCAGTCCTTGGTCAGGAAGTGTGCAAGAGATGTCGGAGTCTCTGCTGCTACGTGCGAGCCCGAGTCGTGCGACAATTCCCGTCTCGGTTAAACGAGCTAACACCAGACCCCGGGGAACTGGGGTAGGGTCTGTTTGTTCAAGGACCCGAGGGCACGCCAGTTCCTGGTGTTTCGGCCCGCACCTCTTCACACAAAGCGCTGGTTAACTTTCTATGGATACCTCCCCAACTCCAAGGCACTTTGTAGTAAACACAGATTGCGAAAGTAATCTGAAAAGACCACCACCTGATTCCATGCAAGGAGAGGACAACAAACAAAGAAGAATAGATCAAAATGACGAGGCCTATGCAACAAACACTCCACTGTTCCTAGTCTTCAAGTCGAGAGATGAAAGAAACCCTCTATCCAAAGCTAGTCCCTTCCTTATTAACAAGGCAATTGTAGGAGCAGGAGGCCAGCCAAACTCCATTAAGAAACTTCGAGATGGAACTGTTCTGGTGGAAGCGGTTGATGGTAAACAATCGAAACAACTACTGAAGATGACCTCATTCTTTGACAAATTTCAAGTTGTAGTTCAACCCCATGGTACCCTGAAATCTTCAAAGGGTATCGTTTTCAGTAGGGAGCTGCTTGAATGCAATCTAGATGAGGTAAAAGAAGAACTTAAACCTAGTTTCGTAACTGATGTCGTCAGAATAACCCGGATGGAAGGAACGAATCAAATAGCAACTCCCGGGCATATCCTAACCTTCAACTTACCCCACCCTCCGGTGATGCAACTACGTGTATCAGCTGTGGCGTTACACTGGATCACTGGTCACCTCAAGATGATCCGCAAGAAGAACACAAGAAAGGTTCACCATTTTGTAAACTTGTTAAATAAGTGTAAAATAAATAGTATTTATGTGTAATATATTTCGTTATTATTTTCACTTTTGTTATACACCTCATGATGAATACATTAAGCGTAAGAGCAGGTATAGCAAGAGAATTGCATAAACAAGCACGTAGGAATTTTCATACTCGTCATGTTGAACTTAAGGGTATTAATGATCTGTATCAAGCTGATTTGGTGGAAATTATTCCATTTCAAAAACAAAATAAGGGTTTTAAATATATAATGACAATCATTAATTGTTTCAGTAAATTTGCGATTGCTATACCGTTGAAGTCTAAAATGGGAATTGAAATTGAGAAAGCTCTAAAACCAATATTATTAAAATATCCTATGAAACATTTTCAGACTGACCAAGGAACTGAATGGTTCAATTCTAGAGTTAAATCATTGTTAAATAAGTATAACATAAATCATTATCATACATTCTCAGATAAAAAAGCTGTAATCGTTGAAAGGTTTAACCGCACACTGAAAAGTAAAATGTGGAGAGCGTTTAGTGAACAAGGTAGTTACCGCTGGCTCGGTTTATTACCAAAGCTTGTAAACGTATATAACAATACTGTTCACAGAACTATAGGAGTCAAACCTGTTGATGTAACAAATCTAAATGAGAGAGATATTTTATTAAGGATTGTTAAAACCCGTAAAACCCCTCAGTTAAAACAAAGATTCAAAGTTGGTGATCCAGTTAGAGTAAGCAAAAAATCTAAAGTGTTTACTAAAGGTTATTTTCCTCAATGGAGCAATGAAATATATACTGTATATAAAGTACAGTTAACGAAACCTATTACATATATATTAAGAGATGATAAAGGAAATGGCATTAAAGGAGGATTCTATCAAGAGGAACTAAGCAAATCCAATTACAAAGACACGTATTTAGTAGAAAAGATTGTTAGGAAAAAAGGTGATAAAGTTTTAGTGCGTTGGTTAGGATTTGATAAATCACATGGCAGTTGGATTGATAAAGTAGATCTTCTATGATGAAGTTTGAAAAACAAAAAAATAATTTTTCTGTTATAAATTTAGATATGATAATAAAGGAGAAGAATTCAGAATACAAAAAACATCATGGTAAATTATTACCTAATTCTATAAGATGTATAATTTGCGGTCCTTCCAACTGCGGAAAAACGAACTTAATGTTAAATTTATTATTTTCTCCGCAAGGTCTGTTTTTTGAGAATATTTATTTGGTGCGTGATAATGCTAATTTTATAGTTGTTTTCAAACAAGATGATCGTAACTTGCAACATATCTACCATGATCATGTAAACCCTGACATGAGTTTCGATACATTTAAAACTATTTGCTTTAGGGTATGGGATCAAGGAAACAATAAATTTATTGTTATCGATAGAGAAAGTCAAGTTAATAAAGGACGTTATCGATCAGGATTTGATACGTTTGTAACACTATAAAGGAGGAGGTTACATATCGTTTTGCATCTCATTTACTCCTTCAGTCGATGTTTGACGATCAAGGAGTAAAGATGGAGAGTGAAGCAACAGAGGACAATCATTGTGAACCAATTGAAAAAATTAACAAAACAAAAGAAGATATTATCAAAGAAATTACAGAACTCCGAAAAAATATAAAACGAAAACATAGAACACTTAAACGTGACCTTATAGAAACTGAAGATATGTGGAAAAACAAATTAAAACCAATATCAGAACCGTTACAAAAACTAGTTGAGGAGGGTGAACAGCTTCAACAACAACAACAAGAAGAAGTTAAGAAAGAACTTAAGAGGAAAAGTTTAGAAGACCATGAAGAAACACCTGCAAAACGTTACTTACCTCAACATCCTCAAGGAGTTAAGAGAAAGCCTCACCTAAATCTTCCAACTCAACCTGATTATGAGAGTGATTATGAATATGACGATGGTAATAGTGAAGAGCTTCCTTCTGCAAAACGATTAGCAAGTCATGATTCTTATATGGAAACTGAATTAACAAATGATAATAACGATATTGAAATGAATACACCACCGCCGCCAAAGCAATTTGACGAGGAAATGGTATACGAGTCAACAAGTGGACAGGAATTATTAAAAACACCCCAAGGAAAAAAAACTTGCAAAGGAATTTGTAGAACGTGAGTTTAAGGGGAAAATTGCTAGAGATTATTTTCTAAAACTTATACAAGGAGGTAAAACTCTAGACCATAATTATGGTATTCGAATCGATGGTGATTATTGGATGATAGGAGACAAACGAATAGATATTCATGTTGATGATATTTTAACCCTTAGCGAGCCACACATAAATAACCAAAAACTACTCCTAAGAGCCATACACCTTAAAAATAAAAAAATTCCCACATACTAAAACCATTTTTTTTTTTAATAATTCTTATAACATAACAGGTAAAAAAAAGTACAAACAAAAAATTTTTTTTACCCTTTATTGTTAATTTACAAGCCAAAAAATGGTAAAATCATAATTTCACTGAAAAAAATTTAATTTGACATTCTATGTGTTTATATATAAAATTAACAATAGTTGAACATATTTATTGTAATATTTTACAAAAAAACAAGTATATAGTAATTTTAATTTAAAGGAAATATAAAGAGTATAGTAAAAATTTTTATATACAAATTAAATAAAAAAGCAATGAAACTAAAAAATTTAAATTTTCCAAGTATAAAAATAATAAAGAACACACTACATTTTACAATATTATAACATGAGAAAACTTATAAATGATACTTATTGAAAGTGAGCTACATATATGTGTTCCTTAGGCGTAGGTTTGTTGTGTGTGGTACAGCTCAAAACACAGGTCAGGATGCAAGGCAGGCTTCGACGCGCACGTCTTGCAGGCATAGTTCGTCTCACGACGCAACCCCCTCTTAGTGCACACAACACAACGGAAATACTTTGGTCTCTTCTCCAAAAAATGACGTCCAATAAGTCTTTCTTCCTGGGGTCCTTGTGTCAAACGTCTTCCTTTCCTCTTTTGTAGAATTGGCTGCCATTTTCTCTCACTTACTAAGTCACATACCAGTTTTTTCCTGAACTGTTTGGTGTGTTAGTGGTTTAGTGTTACTCTTTATTTGGATGTGTTTTGAACAATAGGTAGGAATTTACAATTGATACTTCTAGCAACCAAAAGAATACTTTTCTGTACCATTTTTTTGTTTTTCTCATAAACTGGTAAGAAGCGATAAAATGGTCGCTTCTGTCAACTGCGCCCATATGCTTGATATAATCTAGCACTACATTTGGTTTTGCAGTAGGGGGTTTATTTGGCCATTTGCTCGCAACCTCTGTAGTCTCTGATCTATTCCCTTTGCTCTTAGTACTCAGCATGTGTACAACCCTCTTGTCTCTCCAAGATAAAACTAGAGTATCATTACTTCGTTTGGCCGAGATGTCCCCAACCTTCATTTTTTTGGATTGTCTATTCAAATCTGGTGGGCATAGATGTACGATTAGGCATTACTGTCCCAGTCAAATAACAATTTATACTCAATAGCTCATCAGCTAGTTCGGGACTAGTATAATAGCGGTCCGTAAATACATGCAAACCAGAAGTTGGATTTTGCGGGTCTTTGTAAATGACAGACTGACACAATAATTTTACAATCTGTGTAGTTCTCAAAAGCGGGGAATTCAATATAATGTCACTTTTTCCAAAGTATGGCAAAAAATCGTAAATGTATCCATTTACACAGTCCGATAGAACGAAAACTTTTCATGCCATATTTGTAGGTTTGTGGGCTTGTTTGGATTGTAAACCCTGAAAACTGACTTGCCCTTTGAAAGAAATAGTACTTTCATCCACTGCAACAAAGTCACTAGTTGTATAAGAATTAGCTTACATTTATCCCTTATGTGTTCAACTATTGGTTCTATTCTTTGAGTCTTACTCATAGGCGCTCTTCCATCAGAATGATTGAAATGAAGACTTCCAAAATATGTTGAGAAAATCATTTCTCGAAAATACATCTGCAAAAAAGGAATTTTATCTTCCCATTTTGTACTATGGTAAGATGTAATGTCTGGAAGGGGAATAAGACCCATGTTTATGATCATTCCCAAAAAATGCTTTGAAATCAATATCCGTAATCGGTTCCCCACCTATTCATACGAGATTGTGGAGAATTTAGTTGAGGACTTTCTTTCTTGGGCAAACACATTTGTTTCAGATACGATTTTCGCGATACAAGTTTCGTCAAAAAAAAATAACTGGAAATATTCTAAAGGACTTGTATCCTTATCAAAAGTGCTAGGTAATACTGGGCCTTTATTGATATTGTACAGAGGAATTGTATGAGATGGGCCTGGATCGTTTGTAGTAACATCAGTCCAAGTGCGTGGTCGGTGATTACGTCTAGGTCTAGGCCTACCTTGTATGTTTGGCTGCATTGGCGGTGGATGGAGTAGCATTTTCCCTTTCAAGAGTTTCATTACGTAATGAAGGAGTTTCTAAAGGCTTCAAAATCACTGTCACTAACACTGTCATTTTTCATCACGATTATGTAAAATAATATCTTCGGCTTCACTACTGATCGATCCCTCTACGAGTGCACTACTAAAAGAAGCGTTCATTATTCCTTCCACAAAGTCTTCAAACCCTTGATCGTCTATGTTTGCCATTGCTAAATGGGCAAATAAGAGTTTGTAAACACGCAAATAATAGCTAGAAACACTTAGTATTCTAAAAATTAAAACTTGGACACTAAAGCCCTACATCACGATAATAATACATAAACTACACTGTACTTTTATTAAAAATATTGATTAACATATAAATTGAAATGAAAATACGCGGATCGAAAATGGAAGGGCGAATAAACATCTAACCTCACGGAAGGCTACAGGCAGACTGAGCGCGCGACAGTATACGTCGTTGGCTCTGAGGGAGACAATGTACATCCGGCCGGCCCGCCATTTTGTCGCTCGAACAAGAGCCGTGACCTTCAAAATAGACACACAAACGGTTGTCCCTTATTTTAAATAAACCTTGTTTAAACAGTTTTTACTAAGTTTGTTACCCAGAAATGCTTTTAAATTATATTTTTAAAAAAATTATTGATTTTGCGGCAGTGGACGTCGTTGGCTTTAGCGCCTTAGTTTAGGTATGACGACTAGTAACGTCATTGGCTCGGTAAGGGTTAATAGATGGAAAAAGGTATAAAGGTACACCCGGTCTTTATGAATTAATAGTTATGAACATTCCAAACGATTATATTTATACTGAAGAGGATTTAAATGCATATGCTGACATTTTGAGAGAAACTAACGTTTATAGAGTGAATTATTCAGCAACAGGAAAAATCAGATCTAACAGAGGAAGTAAATATAAAAATATAATTGCTCCTCTGATTAATCGTGTACCAACACTTGAAGACCATCACATGTCAACATATTCTGATTTGGTAAATAAAGAAGCTACCGGGAGCGGTATTAATTTAACAAACACCGCACCTAATTATATTTATTTTAACGATCCAAATGAACTTGTAGATCGATTGAGGTTATTATTAGCATCTCAACAAGCAGGGAACACAAGTCATTCAAATGAAATCAACTCAATCATTGAAGAACTACTTGAATTAGAACCTGTATTGTCAAAAAACGTTGTAGTGAAAAAATAAATAAATATTGTTATCAAGTTGAATATTGTTCATTTTATTTCTATTCCTCACCTGATATACATGTATCATGAGTGTTGATAAATTTGGTCACCATTCACGATCGACTAAGTTTCTTAGAGGTCCAAAAGGAGAAGGGTTCGAACTTACTATCGAAGGCAATAAATTATGATATGCAAAATAAGAAACTGTGTAATGTCAGAGAACCAACCGACAAGAACGATGTTGTAAATTTAAACTATATCAAAAACAATAGTCTGTTAAGGACCAAAGATGGGAGTTTGTTTAATGCAAAAAATCTAAAAATATCAAATGTTGGAAAACCTTCAAATTTACAAGATGTAGTTAACGTGCAATATTTAAAAGATTCCATCGAAGACTGTTTAAGGATTGAAAATGGAAAGTTTGATGCAAAAAATAAAGTTATATGCAGTGCTAGTGAACCGGTTGAGGAGTATGACATTGTAAATTTAAAATACTTCAATAAACATGCTGTTAATGTACAATATTTAAGAGATAGCACATTAATACTTAATAAAACGACTAAAGAACTTGATGCAAAGAGTGCTACCATATCAAATCTGTCCAAACCTAAGTCTCTGTACGACGCTGTGAACCAATTACATTTTCTAGAAAATATTGCCGACATAACCTACGCAATTTATTATCAAATTCACAAAAGGAGTAAGAAAAGATGACTAAATCCGAATGGTTAAATAAAGTTATAAAATATAAAAACGTAAATTGGTTTGATCTTTTTTCAGTTAAAGTAGAGTCCCCAGTAAGTGAAGACGTCTCTTAGATGTATTTAAGTAATGGCTGCGCGAAAAAACCGCTTCAGTCGTTATTGTGGCTCTGGACTGTTAAGTACAATTGGAAAAACTGCAAGTACTATTATAAATCGAGGGATTGACATTTTACCTTTTGAATTACATTTACCTGGAGGTTATCAGTACTGCGGTCCTGGTACAGATTTACAAAAGAGATTAAGTAGAAACGATCCAGGAATTAACGGTTTAGACGCAGCTTGTAAGGAACATGATATAGCGTACTTAAAATATCAAGATAATAATCACAGAGCATACGCTGACAGAATCTTAGCTGAAAAGGCTTGGAATAGATTTAAAGCATCAGATTCAAGTGTAGGTGAAAAAGCAGCAGCGTGGGCAGTTACAAATATTATGAAAGCGAAATCTAAATTAAGTGGTGGATCAATAAGGAAGAAGAAGAAGAAGAAAGCAGTACAGAAGAAGAAACAGATGAAAACAAATAAAAATATAAAAAATAATAAGAAAACAAAGACGAACAAGAACAAAACAAAGCAAATTAAAAAAACCTTAAAGGGAAAGGGGTTATATTTAAAACCGTATTCTGGATCAGGATAAAAAAAAAATACTCATCAAAAATAATAGATGAGCTTCCTAATAAACCGCTATCACAGTTCGACATTTTAAAATGTGCTAAGCTTCTAAAGTTATCATACTTTAGAGGAGTATTTATGAGAGACCTGTTACCGCCTAAAATTAACGACAATGAATCTGCAGTTGTTAATTTAGATAGTATAAATGGAAAAGGTACACTTTGGGTATGTTATGTGAAACGTGGATATAACGTAGAATACTTTGACAGTTTTGGTAATTTAAGACCACCGACCGAGTTAGAGGATTATTTTAACAGTGGACCCCATCACGTCACAATCAAATACAATTACTTTCCGAGGCAGAAGGAAAATACTTTTAACTGTGGTCATTTGTGTTTAGACTTTTTGTTCGTGAAGAAATGATTTGTGTTACAGGAAGATCGTCTGATCTCAAGTGTACGTTATTTCCTCCTTTAGATTTATCAAGATCTAATGACTGGGAAATGGGGTTTTTGGATTTAATGACTTACAATTCAATTCCCAATATTGAAGAAAATATCAATAACATACTTTACATCGGCTCCAATACAATATCTCTTCCAACAGGATCTTATGAAATAGAAGACATTCATAAGTATATTAACAATAAATTGAAAGAAATAGATCCAACTACAACATTCAAGTTAAAAGCAAACAACAATATACTTAAAAGTGAAATATGGTGTTCTAAGAAAATAGACGTTTCGAAACCTCACAATTTAGGTTCGTTACTTGGGTTTATAGATAAAGATATCAAGATATTGGATACAAATAAATGGCACGTATCATCAAGTCAAGTGATCATTAACAAAGTTGATATCATACGAATCACTTGTAATATTGTAGGAGGTTCATATAGAGACGGAATCGAAGGACACGTATTACATGAATTTTACCCAGTGGTTGGACCTGGATATAAAATTGTTGAAAGACCTGAATCAGTACAATATCTTCCAATTTACAAACAAAATAATTTATCAGAATTTAATATAAAACTAGAAGATCAGAACGGAGATTTAATTAATTTCAGAGGTGAAAACATTAATTTACGCGTTCACATTAGAGAGAAAGCAGGAAAATAACTATGGGCTTGGTGTTTAACTCAACCTCTGCATCTTCTAAAAAAAAGTTAGTTAAACCTTTCATACTACACCAAATTTCAGTATTCCTCTAACAGTGAAGCCGTTAAAATGGAGGAACCGCATATTTCTTAACTCACTAGGAATATTTAAATCACCTTTATCATCATGAACGGGATACTGGATATTGGTGAAAATGTAAATTTTGATGATTCAGTAATTAATATTGAATGGCATTCTCACAATCCATACTCTTCGAATTCATTAAAGAATAGTGACGAAATTAGAATACCAGTTCACCAACAAGATGTATACACATTACCAAGTCGAAGTTTCCTTCTGATTGAGGGAAAAATTATAAAGGCTGCAGACAATTCTGATGATATAACTACAGAGTTGGTAAATAATGCTATGTCATTTTTGTTTGATGAAATACGATATGAACTGTGTGGTACAGAAATTGATAGAGTTAAAAATGTTGGTATTACGACTACAATGAAAAATATACTTACATCTCGCCCAAGTGATGTCAACTGGATGGAAAATGCTGGTTGGAAAATTACATCAGTAGAAAATTTAAGTGATAAAACTAACTTTTCTTTTTGTGTACCACTTAAATTGCTTCTTGGATTTGTAGAAGATTATAATAATATTTTATTAAATGTTAAACAGGAATTGGTACTTTTGAGGGCATCAAGTGATAAGAATGCTATCATTCAGAGTGGAGCTTCTTTACATGATTTTAAAATAAATTTGACAAAAGTTATTTGGAAAGTACCTTACGTACAAGTTGAAGACAGTATAAAATTATCTCTTTTAAAAGTTGTAGATAAAGATCAACCCATTTCTATTCCTTTTAGAAGATGGCAATTAAACGAATATCCATCTTTACCAGCCTCGCAGTTTCAAACATGGACAGTTAAAACTAGTTCAGTTATGGAAAAGCCACGCTACGTCATACTAGGTTTTCAAACAAATCGTAAAGACAATGCTGCTAAAAATGCATCTCATTTTGATTTTTGTAGTTTGGAAAATGTTAAATTGTACCTCAACAGCAAATACTATCCTTATGATAACTTGAATGGGAATAAATCACTAATGTATGACTTGTATACAAGATTTCAATCTTCTTATTATTCAGGATGTGATGATCAACCTTGTCTCTATAAAAAAACATTTTTAGCTAAAACTCCTTTATTTGTTATAGACTGTTCTAAACAATTAGAAACACTAAAGACTGGATCACTTGATATACGTCTAGAAATTCAAACTTCTGCTGAAGTACCTGCTAATACAGCTGCATATTGTTTGATAATTCATGATGCTTTGGTTCAATATTTACCATTGTCTGGAATTGTAAAGAAAATTATGTAATTCAAAAATCAAATATAATAAACAAAATGTTATTTAAAATGTTTTGTCTCTTTACTTTCCTTGGTACTCTTAAATTAGAATAGGAAAAAAATAACAACACATAATTATTAGTATACAATCAGTTTTATTTACAATATTTACATAACAACAGGTGAATGTATATTGTTAACATCATTTTAGTTGGTAATGTCCATAAGCAATTGTATTGATGCCATCTTCACAAACACTCCTTTTGTCATCATCATAATTTAATGGCAATTTGTTTACTGATAATGTTTTGATATTATGTTTTTTTGATTGAAATAATGTTACATCACATCTTAAATTGACTTTATTATTCAAACAGTTCAGGAAATCATTAAAGTGAATTTTTTTATCTACAACTGATTTTGTTATACCTTTGGCTTTTTTCAATCTATGACCCTGACTTGTTGTAAGATATTCATTATTCATAGTTGTATATGTGTACAATTTAGGTTTCAAACCTATAAATTCTAAAATAGGAATACTTATACATTCATCTTTGAATTTTCCTAGAGTTTTCTTGTTTGTCTCGTCATAACATTTATGATCTTTAGGGTAGTCGGACAAATCAAGAAAGCACTTTAAGTTTGGGTTGAGGAAATCCTCATACACATCAGGAGTGAATATTTTATAAAAAAAGGAATCTGTATCTAAATAAAGTACGTTAACAATCTTATTGGAATAAAAAGGTTTAACTACATTATAGTGAAAATCATACATATGCAATTTAGATAATTCAAGAACAGTAAAACCTATATAGATTGGTTTATTAAAATACAATTTATCCTTTACCATTTCAATGGCTGAAATATTCTCACCATAGACAATTCTGTTCTTGAACCCAGGTTTAGAAACAAGTTTTTCTACTTTTCTGGAATCAGTTACCAGTTCAAGATTAGTACGTTTTCTTATATTTTCAATTGTTTTTCCAAACATAGCATTGTTAAGAAGCTTATAAAATTCTTTCTCAAAGCTATTGTTTGCTTCTTTTCGTTTTTTAGTATTGAAATCTATATAAGGTTTCAACCAAGTGCTTTGATTAAATTTCAATACTCTACGGATTTTCTTTAGTTTTAATCCATGATTCAAAGCTTGCTTTAAAACTAAATAGTGACAAACGTATTTCTTTTTGTGTTGTAAAGTAGTTAGGAGTTTGATTTGCTTTGATCCTGGAGGACATTTGTTTTCTGACAAGAACGGTAAGTCATTGTGTTTGTCATGTAAACGATGAGGATATTTTACATCACACTCAATTATGTAACCAACATCCCCATTATCAGGTACAGACAAAACATCAAATGTCTTAATTTGTTTTTTGGTTAACCATTTAAAAGAATCTTTTGGTATAGGTTTTGACATTGCGTATCCATATAAGTTGTTTGCATCTATATATATTAAAAATGAACTGTCTTTTCCAGGATCAAAGGCGTTACCCATGTAACTATTATTAGATTTTGCATAGCGTTTTACACACTGTGTAATACCACCTCTTATACCTTTCTCAATGAAAAGATATTGATTATAGTCTTCAATAAGTTCAAGTTTTACGTTTGTAAATTTTAACATAGCATCAAAAGTAAGACTAGGTAAGGTTAAGTAATGAGCAGGATCCAAATCGTAGTTTGATTGACATACTAATCTAAAGTTTTGAAATACATCACACAAAAGTAATACATCAGTTTTAAGGTAAAGATCACTATATTCACCTAGTGTTTTACATTGAAAACTATTCCAAACCTTTTTAGCATGTTCATAATCTGATTCACTGATGTCATTTAGAGTCATAGTGTTATAGAAACATTCCTTGCTTGGCAACTGAGTTAAATCAAGTTTTTCCCAAGCATCTGTAAACTCATATGGATAAACACCCTTTCTAGTAACTAATGACAAGTCTTCGTTGTTAAAAAACATCTTTGTATGATTAAATTGGTCTAAGCTTAAATTTTGTACAAGCGAACTTAAACTACTTCCCATAAATCTAAAGCTATCAACAAATCTTAATTTAATTCCACTTTCTGTATGCTTAACAAATGAAATGTATTTTTCTTTGCTATTCGGAATTACTTCAACTTTTCTTTCATCACAACCTAGATTTTTTATTATAAAATGACTATCGTAATTTGAACTTCCGTGAATTACTACAGGAAGAAACTTTTGATTTTGTCGCTTTAAGTTACAAGCATAACACAAAACTGATCTAAAACGTCCTGACAAATGACAGTGATCTTTACAAGGTTGGTTGAAAGTTTCAGTAAACTCCGAATTGCAGCATTCACAATGAGTGGTTGACTTAACTCTTTCTTTTTCTTCCTGAGTAAGAGATAGCATTGATTTGTTTACATCTAATAAATCACCAATTAGGTTTGCCATGCTTACTATATATTCTACAAATTTAGCCGAGGCATTAGGTCCTCTATACAAATATGGTTCATTCGGTAAGCTATTTAATATTTCATCAGGTAGACTGTCTTTATCGTAAGCAAAATACACACAAAAGCTCATTGGCTCGTGAATAGATTTTACAGTTACATGTTGAGACATCTTTTCTTCAGCTAAAGGCTTTTTTAGAATAGATTCAAAATCGCAATAAGCTACAATAGGTACTGGGTATTTGTAATGAAAATTTGAAAAAGATAAAAACAACGGTTCGTCCGAATCATCCCTGTCAACAGGCATAATAACTTTAATAGGTTTATGTGAAATACAATCTTTTATATGATTCTTTAACTGTGTTTTAGAATTAGATCCCTGAAAGTGTTTAAAACATCTCTTACAGAAAGAAGCTTGTGTTTCATGACTAGTTATCTGAGACCTAACTAATCTAGAAAAATTAGTTATATAACAGTAATGACTTATACCTATATTGTTTGTGAAGAGAAGCAGATCGAAATGTTCCTTAACCTCTTAATGCCCACTACATGATGCAGTATATAAAAAAAATTATTTTATGCTAAAAGTTACTTTAAATGGTACTTAGATGACCTGTAATTTTTTTCAGATTTTTAAATTTACTATTTAACCAAATTTTGGGTAAGTGCCAAATCTGGCACATTGGGCAATAGAGAAAATAGTGCACTTTAGAGAAAGTAAACAGGACATAAGAAAAACTAATAGTATATTGCTTCATAATTACAGTATATTTAGAATTATAAGTAAAACACATTACTACACAGTATAAGGAGCACCTTACAAGTGGAAATCCACAAAACAGTTCTTTCCTTTGTTTAGGCAGAGGTGAACTTTACACTTTTCACACATAATGGATGATTTCTGCTTGCAGAAGGGATGCTTGCATCTCTGCCTATCTTCGACAACAGATGGCCAATGTCCAACTCCATCTTTTCTAACATCTGGTATAGGGATATTGACACATGGACCTTTCTTCTTTTTCTTTGAAAATTCGTTCTCTACCCTGTCTGTTGATGGCCTTCCTCTTTTTATTGGGTCAGCTCCTAAGTTACAAAGAGACTCGGCCACCTCACACCGGAAAGCTAGCAAATCCATTACTCCCTGCTTAGCAATTCCATTATGTTGACAGTCTCGTCTGAAGAGAAGCCATCCATTGACAATACTTACGTCAACAAAGTGGAAGAAAAACCTCAAATAAAACTTCCGAGATCTTAGATTAATTCGGTAGTAGCTGATAAGTCCATCTAGAAGGTCCACTCCCCCCATGAACTTATTGTATGTTGTAACGATTTTAGGGCAAGTGACATCAATCTGCTCACGACCTTTAGAGTCAAAGCGTTGCACAGTGTTGATAGGGCAAGCAGACTCAAAAGTTGACGCAAGAGACACCCCTCGATTGTCTAACCATTTTACAGCCCTAATTTTTTACCCCATCAATTGTTGCCTCTTTTTCCTCATAAGACCCACGGCCTTTCTTTTTCATTTCTTGGTCAGATGAAAACAACAAGCCTGGAAATCGTCCTAGTCGAATGGTCCCGAGGGATTGGAAACCAATATTTGCTAGAGTCACTAAGAGAGCTGGTGATGAGTACCAGTTATCAAAATAGATTAAGAATTTGTTTTCATTACGAGGCAAGTGTTCAACCAGTCGTAAAACAACATTTGAACTAGCTCCAATGTCAGGTAGGGAAGTAGCAGGTAGTATGCGACCAGTGTAGATCTCAAAATTGTGAATCAGACCCTTGCTGTCACAAAGTACAAACAGTTTGTATCCCCACTTGTGGGGTTTCATCGGGTTGTACTGTTTTAGTAAAGATGTGCCTTTGAAGGGCACAATCTGTTCATCAACACAGAGCATTTGTTCCTCAATAGGAATGTTTTTGAATTTGTTTTGAAGAGCATCAACTAGTGGGCGGATTTTAAATAGCCTATCTTTGTTTGGATCATTCTGTAATGGCATGTGATCATTGTTATTGAAGTGCAAGTTGGCCTTCAGTTCCTCCCATCTGTTACGTGACATAACATGTGCAACCTTTTCTACTCGTGTATTTCCATTCCAATACATCCTACTCCTAGGTAGACCATAAATGCTCATGTAGATGCAAATGCCTATAAACTGCTCTACTTCCTTCTCTGAGGTATTCAAGGGTTTATTCGGATTTTTTTGGACACTATACAAGTTTGACTGAGTAGCAATCAAAGTTAAAAGGTCATTGTCAAAAAAATCTTTGAAGTAGTCAACTGGAGACTGAAGTACATGTTCGTTACTTAATTCTAGCATTGGCGGAGAAGGTTTCTCACTGTTATCTGGATTCACTTCATTCCAAGCAGGTGCTGGTTTTTTTGGAATCTTCTTTTTTGTGGCTGTAGACGTTGAAGGGATGTTCTCTTCGTCTTCATCTGTGACATCACTGGAGCTCGCTGCATTGTTCACTGAAACAAAACAAACTCGCTGTTGCCTTGCTTTTTTTCAAACCACAAAAAAGTATGTATTTCACACTAAAATAAATAACATATTGAGGTCTTTACTAGTATATAACAGCACCGCTGAAACAATTTTCTATACAGCCTAGTGTAACATAATCTGAATTATCCTAACCGTGTGCATTAAAAATGGTGCTGTCATAACAAGAAAAGACATATAATAAACAGAACATAGCCTATTAGTATTGAATATAAATTTAGATTAGTAAGTATGAGCCTAACTAAGTTAATTATGGAATTAATGGTATAAATAAACTTACAAAATAAGGCTAACTTGTTCTTTTTGTCACGGCCAGGGGTGTAATCTGGATCCTCATCTGAGTCATCCACCAAACTGTCTTCACTGTCATCGGGGGGTAAAAGCGAAGTTGTGTTGTTATGTCTTCTTAGTCGACAATGTGACATCTGACAAAAATAAACATTGTTGTACAAAAAGCTTGTAGGTTGACTTTAATGCCCAATGTGCCATTTTTGGGACGAACTGAAAAACTGCAGTTTTACAGTTGTGCCCAATGTGACAAATTTGGCACAAACCTAAAAAGCATCATAAAACATAAACTAGACATATTTTATGAACTAAAACTACTGTAACACACTTTCAGTTAACTATGTAAACTAGACCATATTTTATAAAAAGGGTACTTACTTTTTTTCTGCTAAATACAGGTATGAAGACTTAGAGGTTATGAAGAATTGGTGTTTACTGTGTATGGTAGATCTGCTCACTGGCTGTAGTTCACATAACTGCCACCAGGCAACAGCACAGTACAGTAAATTATTGAAAATAGTTCCATATGTGTCACAATGGGCATTTAAGGTTGTAATTTTCATTCTGACACTATACTACATGCATAAAATGGGTATGTGACAAATTTGGCACAGTGGGCGTTAAGAGGTTAAGCTCCTTGTCACATACCTTCAATGGATAAACATCCTCACTTTCGTTGAAACTATAAACATTAACACTTACATTGGGATTATTCTTTTCAAATTTTTTTACTTGATTAAGTGGTGTGGGAAAACGTATTCCTTCAAAATTGAATTTATTCTGTAAGTTGAGATATCGGTTATTTACACGTTCTCGGTGAGAACCTTTTACATATCGAAAAATGATGGCCCACTTAAAACACTGATTATCATGTAAATTTTTTGGATTTATTACTGCTTTTTTATTTTCAATGATTTGAGGTAGTGGAATATACGTACTACCTCTGAGAGGTCTGTACCTACTAAATCTTACGAGAATACCATCTATTTTATACAGTGTCCAACCACTTCCTTTGTCAAGATACTCGCTTTCTTCTTGAGAAATCTTTCTGTACATTCTTTTAACTATTGAATCAATTGAAGAGTCATACAAAATCTTTTTATTCTTAGTCTTTAAGGCTCTTGCCTGAGTTTCTTCACTAAGTGGTTTAATATACGTACATTCAAACACAAGATTAAATTTCACTGCACCATTAACACTTAACTGTTGATTTACCAATTCTATAAGTTTTACTTTATGTGATTCTAAAAACAAAGCAATGTCTTTTACCTCATCGCATCCGTTTTTGAGGTAATAAGTTTTCAAAATTCCTCTAAAAGCACTCTTAAGTTCTACAAAAACGTTACCACTGTGACAAGCTTCAAGACGTTGCTTTTTTCTGCTACTTTCACGGTGAAAATCAATTTCCATTGACTCATCTCTTGAAGTGCTTGACAAAGATCTTTTAGACATTTTTGTGATGAGGATATAAGCAGGCTAGGTTACTGAAGGTCACGAACAAATAAATCTGAAAGTGAGGAATATTTATTAAAAAAAAAATCAATACATAAAGTTACAACTTCGAACTTAATCTGCTTCTCTAAAACAAACTAAAAGGGGTGTTTTTGAATAGAACTAACTAAAATTGTGGTAAGTCATACAACCTCGAACTAAAATTCTTATTCTAAATTATACTACATTATTTCTAAACCCAAATACACATGTCTAGTTTTCTGGAATCAGTTACCAAATCTCAGCTATAATCTACTTTTATTTCCTTTTTCCTAAATTTTGTGGTTTGTAAACCGTTTTTTTAATGTTGCTTATTGATTTTAATTTTTTACCATAAACACATAATAATTTATTTAGTGTGTCTAAAGCAGAACTATCATCTTCATTTTCGGTATTCAAAAGAAACACTCCTTTTTTCGAAACCTTCTGCCAAAAGTCCTTAGGACTCTTGCAACTTTTTAAATCTTTAGTTGATGTAATTTCTATTTTGATTAAGTGGGAGCCTTGTTCGCCAGGGGTTACAATTTTATGTCGTTTACTGTTCTTCAAGAACTGTAGTTCTTGACTAATGTATGTTGTATTACTTCTCCTATCAATTTCAAAAAGCGAACTTAAATCATCATCATCATCATCAGATTCGCTAGGTGAGTCCGATGAAGATCAGGAACTAGAAGAAGAGGATGAAGAGATTGAACTCAATCTAGATTTTTTAAGCTTTTTAACATTTTTTCCTTCTTGGGAGCCTTGTTCGCCAGGGGTTACAATTTTATGTCGTTTACTGTTCTTCAAGAACTGTAGTTCTTGACTAATGTATGTTGTATTACTTCTCGTATCAATTTCAAAAAGCGAACTTAAATCATCATCATCAGATTCGCTAGGTGAGTCCGATGAAGATGAGGAACTAGAAGAAGAGGATGAAGAGATTGAACTCAATCTAGATTTTTTAAGCTTTTTAACATTTTTTTCCTTCTTAGCTGTTTTCGAGTTTCCTCTCTTATTAGAGATCTTTTCTTCTTCCTCTGTAGAAGGGCCTGAAAGAATCAAGTTTATGCTATGGATTACAGTATTTACAACTTCAGTCGCATATTTTTTTCCTTTTAGAGGTTTCTTACTTAATAATGGTTTTAAAATGGCTATTATTTCCTCGTATGGTCTTATTTGTGCAGCCAGTAGAGGAAGCTTTTCCTGACTTAAGTCGATTGAGTCGGTATGAACATGAGTATGAAAGACATTCATCAGTTGACTTAGATCGAATACCAAAGCCATTGCATAGAAATTGTTTTTTAATATTTCACATTTCATAAGCCCGTAGATCGTCTTCTCCCACATTTCTAAGGAACTCAAACCAATTACATATAAATTTTGAATTAATATTACCAAACTGATGAATTCACCTCCACTTTTAGATGTAGATTTCTTTGTATTCTGGTCTACGGCTTCGGAAATCTGCGATTCGTTATCGGATTCCACCATTGGTTGCTCAACGATTTGCTCCATTTTTCTATATTAAAAAGAAAAATAGAATTAGTTCATCTGTTAAACTTTTAAAAATTTTGATTAGAAAACTAAAATTGTGTTAGAATAATATATTTTTATAAAGTATACATGATTTTAAAATGATTGTTACTGTAAACCGCTAGACCCAAACCCATTTGATCCCCTCACAGTCTCTCCTATGTTTGCAATCTCATATAAGTCTGGATATAATACTACTTCACAAATAAGCTGTGCTATTCTATCTCCTTTTTTAATAACAAAGTCTTTATTAGAGTGGTTAAATAGAAGAACACACACATTTCCTGTATAGTCTCTGTCAACTACACCTGCTCCAACATCAATAAAATTATGAAGAGCTAACCCAGACCTAGGTGCTATTCTACCATAACAATTATCAGGTAATTTAATTGCTAAATCTGTCTTAACTAATTGTCTCTCAAATTTCGGTACTATATAATCATATGCACTTCTTAAGTCAAAGCCTGCAGCTGAAGGTGAACTCCGTTGTGGAGGAAATGCATTTTCAGTTAGACGTTGGAACCCTAATTTTAACTGCTCCACTGAAAAAAAAAAATATCTAAATTAAACAACGTATTATTTCAAGTAAAGTTACGATTTTATATAATTTATACTTCATATTTCTTTCTGGATTGCACAGCAGAGAACTTAAGTACACACCGTGAGGTTTACGTTCTCAGATCCACTACACTAGGTGGACACTAAACATTTTTTAAAACGTGATAGAGAGCTTGTGTTAATACTGCAAGGTTTCCATTTTCTATCACACTGTTCTAAAAAATTTAATATATGTACAAAGAGCTAACAATTTTCAAACTTTAAAAATTAAAAGTGCAATAGAAAACTTGTGTGAACACCGCAAGGTTTCCATTTTCTATCACACTGTTCCAAAATTATAATAAAAGAGTACTTACTTTGTTGACAGATGAAACTGAGCAATGAAGTTGAAGAATTGAACTTATTCAGCTCTGAAAAGCGGAACGTTATATACCCAACTAACATTGACGTATACGGTCAGAGGTGACCACGAGCACGGTTAAAGGTGACCACGTGTTGATATTTTCATCATTCTCGACTTTATACTTGCTGTTTTAAGCAAACAAACAAAGTAGATAAAGAACTAATTGGATTTGCGTTAGAAGTAGTATCGGGGTTATCAGGTCACCGATAATTTTATTAAATTTTAGTCTATTGCAGTCGGATAAATCTGTTCTAAAATGTAAACTTCTTTTAAAATATATATTTTATTATCATGAAGAGACTCTTCATAATAATTAATTCGCATAACTATATATATATATATATATATACATATGAGGATAAATCGCTGCTATACCGACCAATGATAGAGTTCATTTGGGGTATAGAAAAGAGTTTAATACAAAGTGTATCAAATCATTCTCGAATTTCGAGATCATCCTCTCTCCGAGATGAGTTAGAAACCCCATATCATATTGGTACAATTATTTTCAATAGTTGATTAAGAACGCGCATTCCGAAATGAATTGTAAAATTGATAATAGTGATTTCCTCAGTTTTTAAATTAAAAAAAATGATAATTAAATATATTACAGTAGCAGACAACGATTTCAATAGTTTGTTAAGAAAATGTGTTCCGAAGTGAACAGTAAATTTAAAATATATGTTTATCACTATTTTGATACAAGAAAATACTGAAAAGTGTACTGTATATTTAGAATCAGAGTTACTCTTTACATCAAGTACCATACAATTATTTCAATGGACTTCATTTTTAAAACACTGAGGAAATCACTATTATCAATTTTACAATTCGATTCGGAATGCGCGTTCTTAAATCCACTCGGTTGTTGTCGTCTTTCCAGGTGGGACATGATGACGTTTTTTTTTTCTCCACACTGTTAAAGCTTCAATTTTTCTTCAGAAAATGTAAGTCTAAAACAATAATATCGACGTCCGTGAACCTGAGGTCAGTAGACCGCGATACGAAACGTAAACAATAGTGGCGCGTGCTAATCTCCGATAAGACGTATCAAAATGCTTTTTAATTGAGCTCAAGGTTATCTGGCGCGTGCCAAACCGGAAAAAGTCGAAGGTTATCTTTGATAAGCCTTATCTAATTGATTTTTAATTGGGGTCGGGGTTATCTAGCGCGTGTTTATCATAGGAATGCGGAAAAGGTCAGAGGTTATCACTGATAAGGACGCCCCGCAGAGAGATAACATTCTGTCCTAGAACCTACAATTTACTACTACTGGTGATAAGTTTGCTGGCTGAGTGCGGAGAGCCGCCGTTGTCGCAAAGACGCGATCTGTTGTTAGCCAACTTTTGGTATACTCTGAAATCTAGACCTTTCAGCCCAGCTTACGACTTAGTATTTGAAAATGCGTTAACACATAGGTATAAGTTGAAACCTAACGCTTCAGCCCCTTTCGGTATAAGAGTAGAAAACATAGTACGTCTCGGCATCGACGTTTTCGAGGTGCGACAAAGCCACGATTGCGACGTACCCCCGTGGTCTTTGAATACACCACCTATTATAAACTCGCTAGTACACAATAAGAAACAAGATACATCCGCAAACATAATACACCAATTATTTCGTGAAGAGCTAAACAAGTTGACACCATGTGACGTAGTATATACGGATGGATCTAAAACTGGGATGGTACTAGTTGCGCCTTTGTGACTGCCAGATCTGAGTTCAAATTTTGCCTCCCCCCTGCTTCTACTGCCGAGCTGACGGCCATTGAGAAGGCACTAAACATCGTGTGCCCTAGGACAGGGAGGCTGGTGGTATGTACCGACTCACTGAGCAGCATAGAAGCACTAAAGGACTTGTATCCGAAACACGTTCTTCTGTGCAATATAAAAAACTCCCTACATGATCTAATAAGAAGAAATGTTCAAGTGATTTTTATGTGGGTACCAAGTCATGTTGGAATCCCTGGCAATGAAATGGCCGACAGAGCTGCAAGGGAAGCGATAGAATTGGCGCCTTACACCCAACAACTAATATTGCCAGATGTGAAATCACACATCAAAAGACTCTTAAGAAATGAGTGGCAAAGGTCGTGGACAGAAATCAACGATAACAAACTACGGGACATAAAGAGGTCAGTTCTACCTTGGACGTCCTCAAACCGTACCAGCCGCAGGGAGGAGGTAGTGTTATGCTGTCTTCGGATCGGACACACCCTTCTATCCCACGGCTTTGTTATGAACCGCGGGGATCCTCCTTTGTGCCCCGTGTGTAATGTTAATCTAACTGTAAACCATGTCCTGATCGAGTGTAATCACTATTCTCGACAGAGGCGCGATTATCGTCTCCCTTCTACTCTTGCCGAATTGCTAGGGGACAATAATGAAGTTCTAGTTAAGCTCTTCGGATTCCTGGAGAGTACCTCATTGCTGGCCAGGGTTTGAAGGGCTGTGAAGTACCGGAAAGAAAGAGCTTCCATTAGAGTAACCGGACTGGGTGGGCCCTTTTACAGCTCACTCAGATCTATTGTTAACTAGTTGTAAGTGTTATAATATCATATATATTTATATGTGTATGTATGTTATGTTCTTAATAGTTTTAAGAAACTGTTCTCTATTATTTATAGTACGGCCAGTTAATTATTATTAATATTTCTTTTGTTTTTAGTGCTAGTTACTTGTTTTGACACTACCAAATTATGAGTAGGTGTCATATCTTGTTATCGGGCAATGATAACCCAAGTGTTTTTTGCCCCAAAAAAAAAAAAAAAAAAAAAAAAACACAACATGCGCAGAAACCTATTTTCGTCAGTCGTCGGCGGACGCTGCTGCGGCCACATCGCAACTCCGGTTAACTGCATTGCCCCATGCCTCTCTAAGTTCCCTAACCTCAAATAAACTCTTACTAATGGAATGACGACGACAACTATTGACAAAAATAAATTGAAACCTTCACTTGTCATAAAACTTAAACAAAAAACTTAAAATAAAACATCGCTGGTAAAATAAAACGATTTCTCATGGAACAAAAAAAGAAAATGGGTTTAAAATTGAACCCTTACAGTATGATTTACCTATACATAAAAGTTATAACGTGGCAGCTGTAAACAATCCAAGGTTTACAACTAACACAAAAATGCCGACGTCAGCGTCTCTATCACAACGTTTAAGGAGCAGTCGAAAGGAGAACCAATAGTGTCCGTGTTTTGGTGCCACTTGGTGGAAAACTGAAAAACTAACATATTCGTTATATTGCAGCGCTCTTTATCTTGCCCGGGTCTTTTCCAAGAAGACGAAATATTTGGTACTGGGTTACTTTCGTGCCAGATTATTTCTCAAGCATCTCTCAATGGCTTGGTATGACGTAACTCTCCAGTGGTTTGGTATGTGTGCATCTATGTCCATCGAGGATTAGTTGGATTGCGTCTTCTTCCGAAGGTTTTGCATTTTTCAGATTGTAATCAAACCGTTCTGAGACTTCGGTTTCCGTCCCGCCTGATGGATGTCGGGCCGACGCTGTCTGTAGAGGCGAACAATATTGTAATTAATCTTTCATGCGTTGGCAATGGAGGAATGAACGTTCCTCTTGCCAACATGGAATCAACAATTAATGTAGAGAGAACATTTCTCTCCGCTGAAGTTAGTGAGCCCACCTGCCTTCTACCCTTTAGTGTAAACGCTTTAGAAGACTGTCTATACGGTCATTAGTTCCGTTTCATCAACATTAAAAACATTGTTGGGAGGGCAACATTTATAAAATGCCGTAAAACTTTGAATAAATAAATAATATTTATTCGTCGTATGAACTCCTATGAGTTATTAACAAAGTCGAGAATACAGTCAGTGGAGACTAAGTCAAATAAAACTTTACCAGAGTTAAAAATAAAAATACCTTAAAATATAACATTTAAAATAGATTTAACCTCTTAACGCCTAAATTATGAATTTGGTTAAAAAAAATATTTTATGTTATTTTGCATATCAGTGGTATATAGATACCAAAATCAACATTTATTTAATATTTTAAGCCATGGGGTATGTTTTAAGGGTTTGTATCAAATAAGGTACACTCGGCTATAAAGTGAAAAAATATTTATTGTAAATAATTTGTATAGGTAGAATATATACAGAAAACAATTATTCTCTCATCAATTAACGATAAAAGTCAGAAAAGCAGTTACTTTTCATCGAAAAGCATACGTGGACTTCACACTTTTTACACTTTACATTTGTAAGAGACTTACATCCAGGGTACTTGCACCTCTGCCTATCTGCTGTCATAAATCCAAAATGACCAATTTGATCCTTTCTTGTAGTGTGTTCAGGAATAGACTTTGCCGGCTCCTTCCAGCCTTTTCTAGCCATGCAAGTCGTCCACATCATCAGCTGATAGTCGCCCTCTCTTCCTTTCAAGTGACTTTCCACTTTTTGTAATTGATTCGGCAATGTCAGTACGAAAAGAGATCAAATCTTTCTGAGCTTTTTTTGTTAAATTTTGTTGCTCACAGTCTTTTCTGTACAACAACCATCCATTGCATATTGCTATATCAATGAAGTGAAAAAAATTCTATGATAGTACTTTCTGGACTTGATAAACGTTCTGTAGTATGATACTAGACCATCCAGTAGGTCAACTCCACCCATGAACTTATTGTAGGTTGTGATAGTTTTTGGGTATGGTACTTGGATATTCGTTTTTGTTTTTTCGTCATAGCGGCTGACTTCAGTGAGTGGAGCAGCGCTGCTGATGGTAGAAGCAAGTTTGATGCCTCTATTGTCAAACCATTTTAGTGCTCTCACTTCATGACCTCGAATTGAGACTGTTTTTTCTTCGTAGCACCCTCGCTCACGGCGATTCTTATCCTTGTCTTCAGAGAACACCAATCCTGGAAAACGGTCAGTTCGGATCGTTCCTAAAGTACCAATGCCTAAGTATGCTAGTGTGACCAATAAATTTAGGGATGCAAACAAATTGGCAAAGTACAAAAGATGACCCGCATGCCTGGGAATTGTCTCCATTAGTAGAAGAACAACATTGCCGCTAGCTCCTATATCAGGAAGATCTGCTGCTTTAAGTATCTCACCACTATAAAAGTGGAAGTTGTGAACTAAACCACTTGAATCACAGAGCACAAACAGTTTGTATCCCCAACGAACAGGTTTTTTAGGATTGTACTGCTTTAGGCTGGAATTTCCTTTGAAGGGAACGATCTGCTCATCCACACACAGCATTTGAGGCATAGGAAGTTCGAAATATTTTCTCCTCATCTTATCCACAAGTGGTCTCACTTTGAACAAGCGATCGCAATTGGGGTCATTTGGAGGAGTCATATTGGAATTATCATTGAAATGTAAACTAGTCTTTAGAAACTCACATCTATCTCTGCTTATTATGTTTGCTATCTTGTCTATTCTGGTTGATTGACATGTATGTGCAAGTGTCCATAAACTGTTCAAGTTCAAGCATATCAGTGGCAACTGGTTTGTTTGGATTTTTTGGATAGCATATAAATTAGACTGGTCAACAATTTCTTTCAAGAGCACCTCGTCAAAAAAGTGTTTGAAATAAACAATGGGACAATCGACAGCATTGTGTTCAATGTTGAAATTCCAGTCTAGAGGCTGTTTACCTTCGTCGTCATCAGGAACACTTTGCCGAGTAGGCTTGACGACAAGATGGCTATTTTTAGTGTTTTCTTTTTGCTGAGGAGGCTTCTTCTTTTTTACTCGGACCATTTTCTCTATTTGGCAAAGAATTTTCTTCAACCTCACTTTCCTCTGAACCATCACTTTCTAAAAGTATGAGAAATTCATAAAAAAAATATCTTTACTTTTTGTAAGTTACACAACAATAAACCTAAACTCGTTATATAACAGTTTTAGGCCAAAATCTAATATGTAAATGTTACATAAACTTATACTTGTGTAGAATACCTAATCACTTTTACCTCACACAACACATACACAAATCAATATTTACATTATGCATGCCTGGGTGTTCTTGTGCTAGCCTTTGACGATTTGTAAGAATTTGTGAGAGGTAATCTGGGTCGTTACTATCTTCCTCTTCGAAATTACTATCTTCACTCTCCACAGGAAGTGGTAATACATTTCTTTCACGGCCAGGAGGCATGTTTTATCTCTGAAAATTTCAACATTGATATAGGAAAAGAACATTTCATTTTGGTTTCAAATAATAGTTCCTAAAATGCCTATTGCATCATATTTGATACAAACTTAAATAGGTCAAGTTTCCCACATTGCCTGATGTATCATATATGATACAAACTGTTATTTAGGCCTTTAAAAAAACCTAAATACTATTAGTTTCACAACTCATTATCTTAGCTAAACATATTTCATATTAAAAAATAATTTTTATATAAATATATAACTTACCTACAGTTTGTAAACGAAATGTTGGAAGTAAGTAGTCAACAATTACACCCAAAACCTTGGATACCATGTGATGACGAAACGTATTGATCAGTCAAACACCACCAGAGGTGAAAAAAGGCCCTTTCAGGTTTGTAAGGAACTAACAATCAACATAAAGCCTGTTACATGCAGCAAATATTCCATTGAGAGAACTAAAAAAAACACTAAGGGATTGTATCAAATATGGTACATGCGGCGTTAAGAGGTTAAATATATTTTGTTGGTTTCAAATAAACATACTTGACGTCATTACTTATCTTAAAGAATATCTGTGGTGTTCGGGAAAAAGGGAATAAGTGCCGTTTTATTAACTTGCGGGAAATGCAAAAACAAAGTTTGAATGTTAATTGTAAATCTGGTTATTATTGACTGAATTCATAACATATTGTTTTTAATTCTATAATTAATGCACTGTTTAAATATATAATTATCTTAGCTAATTATTTAGCTATACAACTTGTCCAGTATTTTATTCTTAATTTTTTAAACGTTTTTGTACAACTTATCCCCTTTTACCCCAAATCTTTGAATACGTATTCCCTTATTCTCTAAATATTTGTGATTTATATCTCATTGTGACAGGTGAATAATACTATGAAATACAGTACATAATCTTTAATGAACATTTCTTACATGACTAGTACATGTACGTTGGCTACATCAGTCTTCACTCTCTTGACCTTCATTGGTTATATCTGGGAGAATGTCTGGTTTGTCAGTTGATGGAAGGTTGTTGTAGTAGTCATGGAATACGGTTGGTATGAGGTTTAGCATACTGATTAAATCTTTTTTCTTCTTTTCAGAGATCGGGATTCTTCCACTATATGATAGCGGTGGCATCAACTTGTTTCTTGACTGCCCTGCTTTGATCACTGAGATGGATTTGAATGGTAAATCTTCATCCAAAGTGTCTTTGTAGAGTACTCTATGTGAATTTTTAGTGAATCGCATCCACTTTACATTTCGCCATAAAAAACGGTCTCCATTGTCATTATAGATTTTTCCATTCCTCACATGAATCCGTAGGGGTCTAGTCTTTTCTTGACTTGTTTGTTTCATACAGGCCAGCGTACTGGAAAAAATCCTGCTTTTCCACAACTTTAAATTTAGTCTTTCCTCCAGTTTGACGAACTAGTTGCATCCAATCATGAGGATGGAAAATGGGTGCATCTTGCCTAGCATATTTGAATTTCTATTCTGGCCTCCGCATGTGTCTGAATACAAAATAACATGTTTCAGCTGTTCAGGAATATTGTTTAGGTGTTTAGCCACACACGACCCTATCTGATTTGAGCCTCTTCCTCCATCTACTTCGCTCCACATATAGCAGTAAGCTTGGTTGTCTTTGCTGTCATGGATTGTCAAATTGAAGGTCCATAATTGACGTTTATAAAATACCACTGAAGACTGAAGATGATGGGTTTGGAGACATTGTTGAAGGTCAAAGGTTAATGTAGTAGATTTGTCATCATTCATTGTTTTTTTTGTCATTCTCTTTATAGATGTGTAAGCTCTGTCTGCAAACTCATGGTGTTTTGCTAATGCATCCTCAACCAGGGTTTTCTCATCACCCTCAGTGCACTGTATCTGCATAGCAAGTTTGTCACAAGTGTGACATGTATCGTTTTTAGGAGATTTTATCGACAAATTCATTTGATGGAAAAACATTTTTCATATACTGTCCGACTTACTGGAGGATTGGATGTACATTTTTGTTTATACTCCCTATATAAAGATGATAAAGTGTAATGAGAAGGCTGATACCGCTTCTCAGAATGTCTTCGAGAGTAATGACTCTCGTGAGACGGTACTGACAAAATGTGGTCTCGAGCACTCTTAATTACTTTACCAGCTAAAGCATTTGTTGGTTTATTTTTTCCTCTGCCATCGTTTGCAACTACACCAGCAATGGATTTTTGTGACTTGGAACATGCTACTTCCAGAAACTTAGCATTTAAATCAAAAACTCTCATAAAGCATTTCTTACAAATTTGACAAAGCTCACCTGAGATGCGTAAATGATACTCATGTGTAACAGATCTATTCTTTTGTTTCTGTGTATCAACTACTTTTTGTTTTGAATGTACCTTCTCATGGGTTGTGATAAGACTAGCAATGTAAAAAGTTCTTTTAGAGTATTCCCCTATATTCCAAAACTCATGGAATAACTATCTAGTGTCTTCCTCCACAAAGTGCTGTTTACATTCACGTTTATATTCCTCCAAAGGTCTCCATTTTTTCCCTTTAATGTTTTTACCACTTTCTGTTTCATATTCCTTTCCTGAATTTCTACTTAACTTTCTCATTTCCCTAAGCTTCCTAGATCTACCTTTTAAACTAACTCTTTCTTTTCTCTTTTTAAAAGGTATATCAACGCCTACTTGAATTTCCTGTAACATTTCAGCTTCCACCACCAAGCTGTTGGCATCATCACCTGCATGATTTGGTTTGGAGCTTGTTGGTACTTTTTTCTTTCTGGTATTCTTAACAACAGGAACATCTTCATCGGACTCTGAAGAACTGTAGTTTTCTGGTAAATAAGGCGGATCTTCATCCGAGTCCAACCACGTATCTGGATCCATGTCTTCGAGGAAATCTGAAAAAAAAAAAAAACTGATAACGATGTACTGGAACATTTTCTTGTAGAAGTTATAATAAATACTGTTCATAATATCAATATAGTTTCAACAAAATATCATGCTACTTTTTTCAATGATAATAACATTAATGTAATCCTAGGGATAACATTAGATTGGTAATGTAATCAACTCAAGCAGCAGTTTAAAATGTATTGTAAAGTGAAAACTGGAAGCTCACTAAACACAATAGCCTATTCATTCATTGTAAATATCATAACCTAAAAACTAAAAGCCGTATATAACACTATAATAACAACATAAATATTAACTTACCTGTAGATTGTGATGGTCCTGCTTCAATTACATCTTTTTCACCTTGTTTACACAATGAAATAATTGTGTGAGTTCTATTTTTAAACATATTTTATTTCTATTTTAAGTAGTGTTTAAAACTTAATAACTTTAGTGTCAACAATCAGAGAAATATAAAATGGTGGGAAAGTATGGAGTCAATTTCTCAGCCGTTAACTATCAGATGAGTGCTTTTTTTCAACATGTGTTTTTCTAACTTATCCCCTTTTACACAAACATTGAGTTTGATAGTGTCGCCTTTTGTGTTCGGGTAAAACGGGATAAGTTGACATATCCCATTCTTCCCAAACAGAAATTCTCCCTCAGTGAAGTAACTCCTTTTTCACAAGTAAATAAAACCTCCTAATATTCTCTTACAACTTATCCCATTCTTCCCAAACAGAAATTCTCCCTCAGTGAAGTAACTCCTTTTTCACAAGTAAATAGAACCTCCTAATATTCTCTTACAACTTATCCCATTCTTCCCAAACAGTAATTCTCCCTCAGTGAAGTAACTCCTTTTTCACAAGTAAATAGAACCTCCTAATATTCTCTTACAACTTATCCCATTCTTCCCAAACAGTAATTCTCCCTCAGTGAAGTAACTCCTTTTTCACAAGTAAATAGAACCTCCTAATATTCTCTTACAACTTATCCCATTCTTCCCAAACAGTAATTCTCCCTCAGTGAAGTAACTCCTTTTTCACAAGTAAATAGAACCTCCTAATATTCTCTTACAACTTATCCCATTCTTCCCAAACAGTAATTCTCCCTCAGTGAAGTAACTCCTTTTTCACAAGTAAATAGAACCTCCTAATATTCTCTTACAACTTATCCCATTCTTCCCAAACAGTAATTCTCCCTCAGTGAAGTAACTCCTTTTTCACAAGTAAATAGAACCTCCAAATATTCTCTTAGAACTTATCCCATTATACCCAAACACAGCTGGGAATCTCATGAACACGATACTATACTTAACTCATTTTGCACAAAAAAATGAACTTGTCCCCTTTTTCCGGACACCACACACACACACACACACACACACACACACACACACACGCACACGCACGCACGCACGCACGCACTCACGCACGCACGCACGCATATATATATATATATATATATATATATATATATATATATATATATATTGTGGTTGATCTGTGGATTAAATTCCAATATATGATTCCCACTTTTAGTCCATGGCATAACAACTATATTGTAACTACTTTCTTTCGCATCATCAGAATTTCTCCTATCCTACTGCAATAATAATGACTATAACAAAAAACTATACAATATCTAAAGACAGACTGGAAATAAGCAAAATATGCGGCTTTAATGTAATATTAATCAATACATTGAGTTAATCGTCTTATAAGAAAATTTACTCTGGTTAGCCTGGAAGTAATGTAATCTACATGGACTCCCCAAGAAAGTGCCTTATCCAAATGAATTCCAAGGAATATAACATTGTCCGCATGTCTCTGTGAAGAATTAATGCCACAAGGTCTAAGGCTGAATAACTGTTTTTTGGTTTTATCTTTATTCAAAAGGAATCCATTAGTTTCAAACCAGGTTGAGGCTTCATCAATAGTGTTTTAAGCTAATAGTTGTAGTTCTTTTATTTCAGGGTTAGTATTTAAAAAAGTTGTTTCATCAGCATACAAGTAAGATCTGCTATGCACATAGAATGGCAGATTATTAATACAAATAAAAAACAAGAGGCCTAGTACGGATCTCTGAGGGATCCATGTTATATATTTATTTATTAAGACCACTGTCCATCAATGAAAACCTTTTGTTTTCTATTACTAAATTATGATTTTAAAAAGAAAACTGAGTTGTTGTTACGCTATAAAAGCCCAGCTTCATTAACAGGTCAGAGTGTTCCACACAGTCGGAAGCCCTACTCATGTCACAGAAGGCGGCCTGAGCACAGAACTTTCTTTAAAACTTCACTAATATCTCAGTAACCAACATCGATTGCATCAGTACATTTTCCTTTTATAAAGCCAAATTGTGAAATGTTAAAGAAGTTATTATATTCAAAAAATAAATTAAGTTATTTACAATTTTTCCTTGTATATTATGCATAAGACAAAAAAAACAATGTGGTTCTTTTTTTACAGGTTATTTGACATCATTACTGTCTAATTTCTTCAATTTTCTAGTAGCTCCAATCACGTCATTACTGGGTGTGATAAATCTATTTTTCATTTCAGCACGCTTGTTTGTGACTTAAATGTTACTTTGAGGTTTAAAACTTGTTTGTAACTGCCTTTTTAATAATAGGTGCAATCTCGGAGGGGAAAAAAAATTGCAAATAGCATAAACTATGATTAATTTAAAAACTGTTATAAGCTATACCGAGTGGTAGAAACCACCATTTCTGCTTCCTAAAACCTTACTATTACCTGAAACATAACATACTGATCAATTACTGGTGACACACTCCATAAGCGGTAATACAAGTATGCATTCTCCTAATAATTTATTATATATCAATAAATTACGCGATATCAATCCAGTCAACGCGTGTATAGCTTTACATCAATCTACTTCAGTTTTATTGCTTAAAAATGTCCAATCTAGTCATTCATTATATTTTATTTTGATCCTGGGTATATGGAGGATTAGTGGACGCACAGAAACTGAATCCACTTATTCGTGTACTAGAGTTTCACTGCAGTTCCTTAGCACGGTCATAATAAACGAGTATTTGAAAAGGCTAAAGAGAAAGTTTTGTTTGATAAACGTTTCTCAAAGTCACTTAGATAGAATGAGGCAAGTTAAATTGGATATTATCGGATATTGGGTGATATAAAAGTTGTCGACTTTAGGGTTAGTTTGACGAAAGTGTTCAGAACTTGGGGCTATTAACGAGTGGTGGTACCGGCCCACAAGGAGATGAGCAATAAAGTTGAGTCACTTCATAAATGGTCTGGGGAGGAACTTATTGTTTATTACCTTCTTTAGGTGTGGACAAGATTCTGTCATAAAGTTGGAACGAAATAAATTTAAACTCCGAAAACTTTCAGTGTAAAACTATAAGTATATACATTTCTCATTAAATTTAACCAACTCAATAATATAATAAGATAATAATAAGTCGTCCATACTTATATTTACGATTTTACTTAATAATGTACGATTTTAAATTGACTGTAGTCATCACGGTCGTCAATTTGAGCTCGAAATTAAGCATAACGATTTAACTATTACAAATATTGCACATTATTTTAAAGATTTATGTTTCCCATGTTTTAGAACTTAAAATCCGAAACAATAATTTCATTACCATTGCAAAAGAATCATCTTTTATTAAAATTGTTTAATTTAAACCCCATTGTAAATGTTGAGTATAGTTCCTGTTTTTACTTTCTTCTTTTTCTAGTGTCTGCAATCAGACGATGTCACAGACTTGACTCCTGGAATCTGGAGTCATATACGTCTAAAGAGATACAAGAGTAGCGACTATGAAGCTCAAAATGATGAACTCTTTACTTCGTTTCGCTATCAGAAACACGTTGACTATAAAAGTGTTTTTCAGCGTCACATTGCAGACTCTCGACTAAGTGGAAGGAGAACTGGAGCTAAACTCAACATTTCCTTCTCACGATAGCTACTTTTCTTAGAAACCCTATTTTTACAAACAATTTTTCCCTAAACTACTTTAATTGCACCATGCACTTCGTAGAAATAAATGTAGGTCTACTACGGAGGAAATGTGTATTATTCAACAGATTTATTCATTGTTGTTTTAGTATTCAGGAACAGCAGTGCAAATGTAGGTCAATCTGTGTTTAGCCCTTTATCTCTCTCTCTTTATGATAAACATCCGTGGGTACGAATTGCCAGTAGCGACATTACACGCCGATGCTGCAGTCCCAATGAGGTGATAACACCGACCAGCTGTTGATTACGTCACACCTGCTATCTCTTCATTATTGCTCGTGACATTTCAGTTTCATGATACCGTGTTCTGAATCTGTCGAATTTTTTATACGCGTCATTGGATATTTCTATTCGTGATATGTTCAACTGTTCACTGTATTGTACGTTCAGTACGATAGTGGTTATTTCTTAAAATTTGGACCGTTGTTCTTTTATCGTACGTGGTGCTTGAAATGTTCCGGAAAGCTCAATCTTTAGAGTAATATCTGCAGTCATTTATTGTATTGATTCTTTTGGTACTCGCGAATTAAAAGAAATACACATTTATATGGACTCTGATAATAATTAAAATATAAAAAATAGACAAATTATTGAGTAAGAACGTTTGATGCCAACTGTTCGACGTGGTTCTCTCCTCTCACACACGCGACACGGCTGATACATCGCATCCTCCCCTCTCACACACGCGACACGGCTGATACATCGCATCCTCCCCTCTCACACACGCGACACGGCTGATACATCGCATCCTCACCTCTCACACACGCGACACGGCTGATCCATCGCATCCTCCCCTCTCACACACGCGACACGGCTGATACATCGCATCCTCCCCTCTCACACACGCGACACGGCTGATACATCGCATCCTCACCTCTCACACACGCGACACGGCTGATACATCGCATCCTCCCCTCTCACACACGCGACACGGCTGATCCATCGCATCCTCCGCCGGGCTCCCTGGGTGGAGGGACAGACATCGGGGGACGATAAGTGGTACAAAAGAAGTCGCTTGTCTCGGACCAAAAGAAATCCCACCACAAATGTAACGAGTTTTACAAAGGGGAAAAGACTTATTAATTAGTCATTAAGATTCCAGGTATGAATTTTTGTTTCTTTTAGAAATGTACGAGGGGTATCCAAAAAGTAAGTTTCCCTGTTCTGTAAAAAGACGCGTACGTAACACAGCGTGCAGCTGTGGGCGGGGATATGTAGCGCGGTTCGGTTGGCAACAGGTGCGCCGGTCACTGGCCCATTGTCACGCTTCTCAGTCAGTTGCTGCCCAAACATCATGGAGACTCCACTGCGTTCTGCCGCCAGTTGCGAAGTCCGTAGTGTTATTCGTTTCTTGACCGCCAAAAACGAAACTGCCGTTGAAATTCATCGTAAGTTGTGTCAAGTGTATGGTGAACATGTTATGTCCGTTCAGATGGTCCGTCGTTGGCGTGCAATGATTTTAGAAGGAAGAGAAAATGTTCATGACGATGAGCGTAGTGGCCGACCGGCCAATTCTCGGCAACCTGACGTCATTAATGCTGTACGAGCAGTTATTGACAATGATAAGCGAGTGACTCTCGATGAAATTATGGATAAACTGCCGTCAAGTGTTGAAGTTAGCCGGTCATCTGTGCACAATATCATGACAGAAGATCTTCAGCTTGCAAAAGTAGTAGTCACCGGTTTGGTTTTTACACAATCTGTATGGACAATGGACATCGGTAGTTAAATCTGAGGCATTTCACACCGTACCCTATAATTGTATAAATAAGGGATTATGAGGCACAAATTGAAAAGCTAAATATTCAGCGAACTAACTCTAGTCTGACGATTTTTAAACACAGATCAGTTGAATATTAAAATCCCAACATTATTATAATTTTAACGTGTCTTCAACTAAAGTGCGGGTAATTTCATGTAGAAACAACTTTTAACTCTAATCTGACGATTTTTAAACACAGATCAGTTGAATATTAAAATCCCAACATTATTATAATTTTAACGTGTCTTTAGTGATAATGAAATGGTGTTTGCTGATAATAGATTTATACAAAGGTATAATTGTATAAACTACAAACTTACATTTAGGTGTTACAAAGTGAAATGGTTCTGTTGATTGAATTCTTGTTTTCATAAAAAGGTAGGACATTATATGGAATTTGTTCTATAACATCCATGCATTACAGGTTCAGTATTCGTTTTATATCAACAGGCATAATTTTGTAACAAATACATCTTTTACAACATGGTTTGCGTCATTGCGTTACAATAATGAACACCTTTAAAATAATATGAATATTGACCTAGGCTTGCATTTCACATTTCCATCATACTCTCCGCAGGACTTTCCAACAATGTAGGTGGTTACATAATAAAGTAGTTACAATAGTCATACAACACAGTGTAAAGTTTGAAAATGTTAACTCCTTAGGTTAAAAAAATATTATGGATTTCTAGACATTTTAAATACCGTGTATAAGTCCTTCTTGAAGAAATCACTAAGATAAATTCAATTTTCCAAACCGGAATCTCCATCCGTCGCGTAAGTGGCACTGGATATATCGATAGTTCTTTTTTCTACAAAATATACAGAGGTTGGCTTCTTCACTGGGGTTTTTTTAAAATTAGTGGGAACTCTGCATTTGAGTGTCTTAAAATGTGCATCGAATGTACTCTAGCCTGTAACTCCTTATCCAACTAAGAATTTTGTTACAAAAGAAAGTGTTTTTTTAACCTTTTCTATTGTTTCTTCAGAATAAATGCGGCTTCTGATTGCCTACTCTGAGATAAGTAGACACGTGAAAACAGCGCTAAATATGTCGAATTCCGATGTCAGTGGGAACTCCTCTATTTAAGACAGTAATGGTATTTTCATGTGGCAACGTATCAACATTGAAGAGATGCTCGTTAAGGCAGGATTCCCTGAAGAGGTGCTTGGCAAGCTGGGATCTTCTTAACAGGTATAACCTTCGTTTTTATGTCCTGTGGGATCTTCGGCAAGCTGGGATGGGAACATCCTTGGTGTTGACATTCTCTGAAGAAGTGTTCGGCAAGTTGAGATTTTCGATAAAGGTATACCTTTAATATTGACTTCTTTTGAAGAGGTGTTGGGAAGGTGTCATTTTCTGAACAGACATACCCTTGGTATTGACATTCTTTAAAGAGGTGATTGGGAAAATTAGAATTTTCCGAATATGTATACCCTCGGTATTGGCATCCTTTGAGGATGTGCCGAGGAACTTGGAATTTTCCGAACAGATATTCCGTTGGTATTGTCATGCTGTGAAGAGGTGTTCGGCAAGCTGCAATTTTCTGAATTGGTATACTCTTGTTATTGACATCCTATGAAGAGGCGCTAGGCAAAGTGGGATCTTAAATTGAACATAGGGTGAAAGCTTTAAGTAGCTTTTGTAAACAATTTACAATATTTTTGCAATAAGTTACCACAAATATGTATAGAAAATAACAATATCGGATAACCCTATTCTGTTTCTTAGTAAACTTTACTTCAATAACATGTTCGTACGTAATAGTAACGAAACAATAGTCTTCATACATCAAAGGGTCGGATTTAATGGAGATATGTGCAGTCAGAGTTGATGGAGATGTGTGACGTCTGTATTCCTTAGAATTAAAGAGTTGACTTTCGGATTCATTTACTGAGAATTCTTTGTGTCACATAATATATCTAGGTGGAGTATCTTGGTTAAATAATATGAATTCTATAACTTTTTACAGGAATATTTCTTGTGCATAATTTTTCACAGGATTTCTCGGGCTTTATTAAATAAATGCCAACATTCAGACGTCTGGAACACCATATTTCATTGTTGTAATCAATACGAATTTTGATTAGGACCATTGCGATGCCTAACAGTGTTATATTCTTCGGGCGTTCTGAGTTCTAATAGGACCATATTTTATTGATGAATTCTTTCAGAGATCCAAAAAGTCACGTCAAATTTGTATAGTCGATGTAAAGTGTGTTATGTGAGTAGGACGACTTTTGTGTGATTTTTTTCTAAGAAATCTTACACTTCAACTAATATATGACTCTCATGGTCATATGAACCAAATTGGATATTCTTAAAAGGAAGTCCTTATCTGAAAAAATATCAAAATAAGTAAGTCTTCAAAATGTTGTGTTGTTTTATGGATTATTTTAGAAACTTGTAGTTTTTACGTTTGGAAAGATATTTCTCAAAACTGGTTAATACTTTTTAATGACATTTTCAAACAACGCATTTGCAAAATACTACTTCCTTTCTTAATTTTCCTTGATAGTTGAAAATTAAATATTGTATGAACTAAAAAGTTAGCTAAAATATTTGATATTTGTGGTTTTTTAAGATAAAATTGGTTTGTTGGTTAAATTAAAAAATATAATTGGGGGAACTAGGTAAATAGTCTTTAAAATGGATACAAATATTATGTAATTATGAAATATATCCGTTAATTTTGTGCAGAACCGATGGACAACCTTGTAAATGTGCTATCATGCTTTTTATAGTAATATTAGTTGTGTATTAAATATGTAATATAAATAATGAACCAAAATATAGCATTAATGTAATTAAATTATTAATCTAAAGGTCAAGCCCGAATATTAGATTTTACTGACGTGACCGTACATCTGTGAAATTGCGGTCAGCCGGTGTTATCGTGATTTAATGTGTTTCAACTCAACTACTGAGAACAGGTTGATGTTACAGTGATAAATGTGACGCTAACATGTCGCTGAGAACATAACTCTCGTCACACTGTACGTTTATAATGCTAACCTGCACACCTGTGACGTTATGGTCAGCTGGTGTCATCAGATTCAACCCCCGAACCGGCACGTGATTTTTCACTAGCCAACAGCTGTTTATGGGTCATTCGCACAATTTTTTTTATAAAATGTGGACAGATTAAAACTTTTTGATGCCATATCTCTCATGTCGTTTATTTATCAGGTGTTGGATTAGAAGTATTTAACTGGAGCAGAAGTCCCCTGTGGTGTCGGGTGGCCTTTGGAAAGGCGTTTTTGGGCCTCCAACCGGCGTGGGTCCCCCTGGCACTTGGTCGCCGCACCCTGGTAGCTGTCGTGGGTAATCCCGACTTCACCCGGGCCCTGTTCTCCTGTCCCGGGTGGCACGGCGTTGCTGGGTCGAAGTGTGATCAGCAGGCCTTGGGTGGCCTCCAACGGCCCGTTGGAGGTCTCCATGAGGCCGTGGAAGATCGCTGGGGCAGCAGGAGCCTCAATCCGGGCCTCTGGAAGACTTTTCGCGGTAAGTCCAATGTGCCTTTAAAAAGGCCGTTTGGGGCCTGTTCCGGGTGGCACGGCGTTGCTGGGTCGAAGTGTGGTCAGCAGGCCTTGGGTGGTCTCCAACGGCCCGTTGGAGGTCTCCATTAGGCCGCGGAAGATCGCTGGGGCAGCAGGAGCCTCAATCCGGGCCTCTGGAAGACTTTTCGCGGTAAGTTCAATGTGTCTTTAAAAAGGCCGTTTGGGGCGCCAAAACCAGGACTCACTTTGGAAGCCGCGCAGGCATTCAAGAGAGCCGCCAGTGCCCCCGGAAGAGCTGATTCGCCATCAGGGCATGCCGGAGCACTTCCGTCGATGCTCGTCATGAAGATCTGGAGTTGTCGGTTTTTCGCTCTAGCAGAGGAGATGTTGCCGGGTCCACGTCCAGAAGTAGAATGAGGAGGGGATGGATCACATCGGATTTTTTAGTAGTGTCACTCAACTCATTTCAATACATACTAACCACCATTTAAAAAATATTTTACCTTTAAAATTGAATACAACCCACAACAATAAAATACGCACTCTAGTTAAAATGACGAAAAAAGGATTGGCCGTTTGTTACGGTTACGTTTTGCACCGTATTTCAGTGATGTCACAGTTGATTTAGAGGAATTAAAAATCATTACCATGTTCAGTGTTTTTTTCCGTTTCTAACGGTATATAAATCGTACCGAAATTCGCGGGTATAAGTACTACAATAATTGATGAGGCAGGGCGTGTGATGCAAAACAACGCGTGTTCTGTTGATTGACTGTTGAGACACATTGATTGGTGTTTCGACACAGCTACAGCGAACAGGTTGATTTTACAATGATAGATTATACGCTAACACGTCGACGTGAACATAACTCTCGTAGCCCTGTATGTTTATTATCCTAACCTGCACACCTGTGACATTGCGTGCGATCATCTGGTGTCGTCAGGATTTAATGTGTTACAACTGAATTAAGGTGAACACGTAGATGTTGCAATGATAGATTACACGCTAAAACGTCGACGTGAACATAACTCTCGTAGCCCTGTATGTTTATTATCCTAACCTGCACACCTGTGACATTGCGTGCGATCATCTCGTGTCGTCAGGATTTAATGTGTTACAACTGAATTAAGGTGAACACGTAGATGTTGCAATGATAGATTACACGCTAAAACGTCGACGTGAACATAACTCTCGTAGCCCTGTATGTTTATTATCCTAACCTGCACACCTGTGACATTGCGTGCGGTCATCTGGTGTCGCCAGGATTTAATGTGTTACAACTGAATTAAGGTGAACACGTAGATGTTGCAATGATAGATTACACGCTAAAACGTCGACGTGAACAACTCTCGTAGCCCTGTATGTTTATTATCCTAACCTGCACACCTGTGACATTGCGTGCGGTCATCTGGTGTCGTCAGGATTTAATGTGTTACAACTGAATTAAGGTGAACACGTAGATGTTGCAATGATAGATTACACGCTAAAACGTCGACGTGAACATAACTCTCGTAGCCCTGTATGTTTATTATCCTACCCTGCACACCTGTGACATTGCGTGCGGTCATCTTGTGTCGTCAGGATTTAATGTGTTACAACTGAATTAAGGTGAACACGTAGATGTTGCAATGATAGATTACACGCTAAAACGTCGACGTGAACAACTCCCGTAGCCCTGTATGTTTATTGTCCTACCCTGCACACCTGTGACATTGCGTGCGGGCATCTGGTGTCGTCAGGATTTAATGTGTTACAACTGAATTAAGGTGAACACGTAGATGTTGCAATGATAGATTACACGCTAAAACGTCGACGTGAACATAACTCTCGTAGCCCTGTATGTTTATTATCCTACCCTGCACACCTGTGACATTGCGTGCGGTCATCTGGTGTCGTCAGGATTTAATGTGTTACAACTGAATTAAGGTGAACACGTAGATGTTGCAATGATAAATTACACGCTAAAACGTCGACGTAAACATAACTCTCGTAGCCCTGTATGTTTATTATCCTAACCTGCACACCTGTGACATTGCGTGCGGTCATCTGGTGTCGCCAGGATTTAATGTGTTACAACTGAATTAAGGTGAACACGTAGATGTTGCAATGATAGATTACACGCTAAAACGTCGACGTGAACATAACTCTCGTAGCCCTGTATGTTTAGTATCCTACCCTGCACACCTGTGACATTGCGTGCGGTCATCTGGTGTCGCCAGGATTTAATGTGTTACAACTGAATTAAGGTGAACACGTAGATGTTGCAATGATAGATTACACGCTAAAACGTCGACGTGAACATAACTCTCGTAGCCCTGTATGTTTATTATCCTAACCTGCACACCTGTGACATTGCGTGCGGTCATCTGGTGTCGCCAGGATTTAATGTGTTACAACTGAATTAAGGTGAACACGTAGATGTTGCAATGATAGATTACACGCTAAAACGTCGACGTGAACATAACTCTCGTAGCCCTGTATGTTTATTATCCTAACCTGCACACCTGTGACATTGCGTGCAGTCATCTGGTGTCGTCAGGATTTAATGTGTTACAACTGAATTAAGGTGAACACGTAGATGTTGCAATGATAGATTACACGCTAAAACGTCGACGTGAACATAACTCTCGTAGCCCTGTATGTTTATTATCCTAACCTGCACACCTGTGACATTGCGTGCGGTCATCTGGTGTCGTCAGGATTTAATGTGTTACAACTGAATTAAGGTGAACACGTAGATGTTGCAATGATAGATTACACGCTAAAACGTCGACGTGAACAACTCTCGTAGCCCTGTATGTTTATTATCCTAACCTGCACACCTGTGACATTGCGTGCGGTCATCTGGTGTCGTCAGGATTTAATGTGTTACAACTGAATTAAGGTGAACACGTAGATGTTGCAATGATAGATTACACGCTAAAACGTCGACGTGAACATAACTCTCGTAGCCCTGTATGTTTATTATCCTAACCTGCACACCTGTGACATTGCGTGCGGTCATCTGGTGTCGTCAGGATTTAATGTGTTACAACTGAATTAAGGTGAACACGTAGATGTTGCAATGATAGATTACACGCTAAAACGTCGACGTGAACATAACTCTCGTAGCCCTGTATGTTTATTATCCTAACCTGCACACCTGTGACATTGCGTGCGGTCATCTGGTGTCGTCAGGATTTAATGTGTTACAACTGAATTAAGGTGAACACGTAGATGTTGCAATGATAGATTACACGCTAAAACGTCGACGTGAACATAACTCTCGTAGCCCTGTATGTTTATTATCCTAACCTGCACACCTGTGACATTGCGTGCGGTCATCTGGTGTCGTCAGGATTTAATGTGTTACAACTGAATTAGGTGAACACGTAGATGTTGCAATGATAGATTACACGCTAAAACGTCGACGTGAACATAACTCTCGTAGCCCTGTATGTTTATTATCCTAACCTGCACACCTGTGACATTGCGTGCGGTCATCTGGTGTCGTCAGGATTTAATGTGTTACAACTGAATTAGGTGAACACGTAGATGTTGCAATGATAGATTACACGCTAAAACGTCGACGTGAACATAACTCTCGTAGCCCTGTATGTTTATTATCCTAACCTGCACACCTGTGACATTGCGTGCGGTCATCTGGTGTCGTCAGGATTTAATGTGTTACAACTGAATTAGGTGAACACGTAGATGTTGCAATGATAGATTACACGCTAAAACGTCGACGTGAACAACTCTCGTAGCCCTGTATGTTTATTATCCTACCCTGCACACCTGTGACATTGCGTGCGGTCATCTGGTGTCGTCAGGATTTAATGTGTTACAACTGAATTAAGGTGAACACGTAGATGTTGCAATGATAGATTACACGCTAAAACGTCGACGTGAACATAACTCTCGTAGCCCTGTATGTTTATTATCCTAACCTGCACACCTGTGACATTGCGTGCGGTCATCTGGTGTCGTCAGGATTTAATGTGTTACAACTGAATTAAGGTGAACACGTAGATGTTGCAATGATAGATTACACGCTAAAACGTCGACGTGAACAACTCTCGTAGCCCTGTATGTTTATTATCCTAACCTGCACACCTGTGACATTGCGTGCGGTCATCTGGTGTCGTCAGGATTTAATGTGTTACAACTGAATTAAGGTGAACACGTAGATGTTGCAATGATAGATTACACGCTAAAACGTCGACGTGAACAACTCTCGTAGCCCTGTATGTTTATTATCCTAACCTCCAATTGTGAGCTTTGAAGTGCTCATTATATTCACAGGAATTATTATGTTGTGGCTTCTTTATCACACTACTCAATTACTCGCCATATCTCCCGTTCATCACCATGTATAGTCTTTTTAGTGTTCCTTCGTAATGCAATTATAATATTTATTTTCCAAAAGTGCATTTATTGTGTTTCCTATATTACGAGTACTGATTAAATAATGCAGTAACTTCACATGTAAAATTTATTAAAATTACACTCTAAAGTTAAATAACACTTGAACACAGATCTAACAAACATCAAAGTGACACTGGGATAGGCAGGCACTACGGTTGGGTATAGGGATAGTATAACGGCAAATATCTCTTGGAAGAACTGGTTTAAGGAATTCCCTCGAATTACCGCACTCCCCCCCCCCCCCGTACCCCTCAGTACACACAACATGAGCTCCGCACAATATTCATACGTGTTTTAAATTTTAAATATAACACGCTAGAAAGTAATCAACGAACCTTAACCAAACTCTCGGCAAGACCTGGTGTAAACGGGATCTATCAGCAAGAAAAGTTTCTTTTATTTGAAAATTAAAATTTAGAACAGTGGCCATTTAAAATACTTTAACTACAACGTGTAAAAATCGTAGTATTAACGAAAATAACTTTTCGTAGAAAATCTTTCAACAAATCAAATGGCACTTAAAATATTTAAAGAATATGAAAAATGAATACCTTATTGCAATTTTAACAACCATGTGTATTCAGTTTCTAGTTCAATCTCAATGATTGCGTCTTACGTAAGTAATTTTGCCATCTTAATTTAAATAGTGAGCTACATATTACATTAATTCGTATACTTTCATTTGGGAGGTAACCACTTGTAATGGAGATGGAAACATTGCAGTGTTTCTAAAGTTGTATACTGTCGGATCTGATGTAATTGTAAAGTAACTCTGGTTCTGTGAATACTGACCGCAGATAAATATTGATAAAGACCCATGTTGAGGATAACAGTAATGAATGCCCTTATTTCTGAATAGGAGACGGGAAGCCATCCTTGCAAGCGGATGAGCTGATATATTTTCTCCATTGCTAGTGATTATTTGATTAGCATATCTATTGGTTTCAGTGACCAACACAGTGATAAGACTTTGTGTAAAAAGTAAATTAAAGTAGTCAATAGGAGATGCTGGAGGGCTATGTTTAGGGCCAGGTGTCTCGTTAAAAGAAAAGTCATGAATAAAATCATTGTCTCCTTCATTGATTGCCTTCCAAATGTCATTACTTTCATGATCATCATTGTCTGATTCAGACGAGCTGTCACTAAAGACTCGCCTGTCAACTGTTGGCCTAGGTGTAAGCCCTCCGATATTAGCCAGAGAGGCTCATGGTTAATAAAAAGGGATAGCGTTTTTGCTGCCACCACCCTAGCTCGTAGGGAAATTTAGAATAGTGGTTGAGAAGGGTCTTGAAATAATTACTCACGTTTCTCCTTTGTTTGAGTCCAATCTATATTCAAAATGCACTAAAACACTCGTAGGCGCACCCAAACTACTATATGTGTACCGGTGTGTTCGCATCTCACTCCACCAAAATAGACTTACTTCACACCACTCTACATTGCCAATCCCTCCGCCTACCTCCGAGCCCTCAACTCGACTGCCGACCCGTGCTGACGAGTGCTGACCCTTGCATTTCCTCAGCACGGCCAGTCACCTCACATCACGCGGTTAAAGGGACTTGGGTTAGTCCAGTTAATTTACACACTGTGTAATTACTAAAATACCATCTAAAAATTACTATATTAAAAATAGTAGTGTGCGTGCGCGCTACATCACTCTTCCTTTCAGGAAAGATGGATCAATACAGAATTTTCATGGTGATACATCTTAGATTCTCAGAATATAACAAACATTTACAATACTTCAAAAAAAAATGTATAAGGATAACATTTTACATTACATCATTTTTTCACAACTTAAAAGGGACAAAATAGTATTTTAGGCTGCGTAAGTTCTTATAATCTACAATTTAATTCACTTGACATTGACAGTCACTTAAGATATACGTCCTCCTAACTACATTACATTTCTTGAGCTTGGCAAGTCCCCACATATTTATAAACAAATATAGTCTTTGCAACACTGACCTGACGGTTCAGCACTACAATGAATTTTCACAATACCGTACTTCAAGGCGGGCTTGGTGTATTGAATTGAACAAAGGAAGACTCCTGAATAAATTTCTGCGAGCGGAGTTCCATGTTCTACTCGAATGGTTGGGGCTTGCCGCTCAGCAACTGAGGACATCCTCGCACAGGTTGGCATTTTCCTGTGACAAAACAAAACTACGCAAAGTACACTATTCAAAATGAACAAAATAAACATTGAAACTAATGATAATGTAGAAATAGTTCAGTGGGGTTTCTATACTTTTCTTTGATACTAGGGTACAAAACATGTGTATCATTTAAAAGCTTGTTAAGGTCTAGTTTCTATGTGATTATCTTTAAGATTGTCCTTGACTTTTTGCATTGTTTCAAATAACAAGCTACTGTTTTTAAAGATTAGATTTTCTTCGTGAGATAGCAACAGATTAATCTTTGGGATGTGCAAATGGTTAATGTCAAATTTATATTTTATATTTTCCTTGAGTCCTCGAGAATAAACTTATTATATTTACCAAAGATAGCGCAACTTGAAGCCTGTTTTATATATTCCAGACTTGTTTAAAGTTAATTCTAAATAACCTAGATGTGGTGGAGAGATAACTGAGTTTTCTCCATCAGAACTCCTCATACAATTAAGTATGGACTTTATATGGTTCCTTTAGGCTATAGATCCAATCATTGCCGTTTTGGATCCATACAGGTGAAGTTACATTTTATGGTTAAGGTTCGTGAACATTTTTCTGTGACTAGGTTAGATCCCATGAATAGAGCGAATATACAATCATTAACGCTATGATGCAATACATTTATAGAGTTAGGACACAAATAAAAATGACTTAGTCTACACTGACTTAGTGTGTTAAAAATCGATAGGTGCATAATACTGTCTCTCTTTGGAGATCAACAAATAATCAACTTGTACATTCCATTTTAACCCAATGTTGAAGGTTTGTTTGGTACAATGGAATAACTTCTACTTTATAAAGTTCAAGACGTCTGTCTTGCGAACTTAAAGGTACAGTTACGATCAATCTAATTCCTGTCTTTGGTGGCTAAAGCATGAGCAGTGCAAAAGGTGTAATACATAAATACGTCCTCTTCATTAACTGGTATAATTAGTTTCAAATGACGAGGTATGACTTTTCCTATGTCAAGCAATATGTTTACACAAACTCATGGGTGGTAGTAATTTGCTGCTTATTCTACCTGTGTTTACTAATTCCTAAAGCTTGCCTAAACTCAACAATTCTTAACTTTGCTTCATCTATGGTTTGACCTAAATGACGTGCTAGACTGACAGATTTTAAATGTTTTGTTAATGAACGATGTAGCATAATGTTTTCTTGTTCGAATCCTTGGAGTGAAGTGATTAACATGCTATTTGAAATGAGTAAGTTTAGTCATTATCTCTGATATGGCTTTAGTATTTGTTACCATCTTTTCATTCATGTCTTTCATTAAGGTGATTTGGTTTTCTCTAGAACTCAACAGTGATCCGCTAATCTTTTTTATCTCTTCAACTTTACTATTAACTTGTTTCCATATCTTCGCTAGTGGGCACACCAAAACAACCATTTCAATGCATATCCTCCTGCATCAACTAGTCCTCGCTTGGAGCGTTCTGTAGGTAGAAGTCTAAATAAGTCACTTACATCGGATTCATACTGGTCTATCCCGGTCTTAATTCTACTATATTCGAAAGCAAAGTCCTCATCCCACACATTTACACTAGTGTTCGTATAATAAACTAAGTCTGTGCACAATGTCTTAAGTGACTCAAGTTTCGTCTCTTATTTCTATCATATTAAAATCTAATACAATCTTCCATTCATCCTCGGAAATAATTGTGTCATGAAGTTTCTTGAAAAACGATTCCCTGTGTCATTTCATTCTCTGCCATTCCTGTCTCGACAAAGAGTACAAGTATTCCTGAAATCATCATTTAGATCCTAATAATTGTTTACTTCATGAATATCCTGACTTATTCGAATTTATTTTTATTACGTACAGCTTGATCTTATGTTTCTTATCTTAACCTGCGTAGATATAACTTCTTTCCTTATAGTGTACTCAATCACACATTTGAATTGTTTGGATCCTTTAATTTGGCTTTTATTCACACACCTTGCATACCCATTCATCAACATTCGTTTCACAGTCATACAACATTCATACTCACGCATACAACCCATTCAATTCGGAGTAACTATTGCATTCTACTTTGTACGTGGTACTCTAAAACATCTTTTACTTACACATCAGACAAGAAGCATAACATACTAACGAGGAATATTTTAGTGTATCATATAACATCCTCAAATAACAAACAATACATAATTATTCAATACATTGCGTTTACTTTTAACTACTAAATAAACGATGCAATACACGTTCACTGTCATAACAATATGTATATACACTCCTATTATTTAATAAACTTCATAGTCTTTGAATCTACACGGTTTTCTTCTATCTCTTATGGATCTAAAAGGGCCTGTGGTCGCTCTTCTGCGGTTCCTGGGCTTGGTTCTCTCCTGTCTTGTTCTTCATTTTGTCCGGCTACTCTATTGAATGCCCTCTTCATGGTCTTCGGTCTCTTCAATGATTTCTTCCTGTTCCTTCTTCTTCTGCTACCTGAGCAGCTTTTGGATCATTTTGGCTACTTCCTTGTTTCTTGCAAACTTAAACTCGGTGACAGGTTTTACTCGATTCACATGTACAGTTACATTCTTCCTTTTAATTCGGAGTACGACATTCAAATCTGATATAACCTTGACAATTGTGTATGGACATTTCCATGGTCTAGACAACTTCTTCACTCTTCCTTTTTTCACTTGGGGCACGTGAAGGTATACTCGTTGGCCCCTCTTCAAATTTATTTAGCTTAGAAATTCTTGTCGTATTGTCTCTTTTGCTGGGTTCTTGCATGGTCTTGGCATTGTTTGAGACAAATTCCTTACGGCATTCAACTTCATCATAAGATCTTCGACATAATCAGGGTAACCATCATCTTCTTCTGTGATCAATAGATCATCTTCTAAGGGAGTCTTCATCTCTCTTCCAAAGACTAGCTCAAAAGGAGAAAATCCTGTTGAATCATGCACTTGAGAGTTATAAAGCCATATTTACCATTGGTAGGAGCTCGTCCCAGTCTGTTTGATTTCGGTTGACATAATGACTTAGCATTTTGGGGTATGGATCTATGAACTCTTTCTGTTCTACCATTGCTCATGGGATGATATGCGGTGGTTTGAAGTTTCTTTATTCTTAGTAGAGCACACATGCTTTTTCATTATTTTCGGATGTGAAATTTGAGCCTTGATCAGTAATTAATTCACAGGGTACTCCCATCTTCGTAATGACTCTCTGCACAAGTGCTCGGGCTATTGTTTCTGCAGTTTGGTCTGGCAATGCAATAAACTCTCCGTACCTTGTAAAATGATCTATAACTGTCAGTATGTATTTGTTTTTGGAGCTTGTTAGGGGTAATGGGCCAACAATGTCGCACGAAATCCGGTATCCAAATTCTGTACTTTCTTGAAATTTACCTAAAGGTGCTTTAGTTTTTCCGTAATCCATTTTTTATTGCATGGATCACATGCTCTGATAAAGGAGACAACATCTAATTTCATTTTCGGCCAATAAAACTTTTCTTGGATTCTTAACATCGTCTTCTTGATACCTCCATGACCTGCTGTCGGGATATCATGGTGTAAACGAATAACCTTCTCTCTTAACCGTCTTGGAACGACTATCAGTTGTCTGTCCTGCCTCTTTATATAGATGACTCCTTGTGGAACTTGTTTTGAACTGAGGGTATTTTTTCAATCTCTGGCACTCTTCATCCTTACATTGATTTTCTTTAATGCTGTCCACATCCAATATAGGTAGACTTTCCACAGTATTCTTGCACACAATTTGCTCAGACAATCAGCGTTTTGATTTTTTATCCCTGGTTTTATGGAATACCTTGTAGTCATATTCAGCCAATTTCAGTGCCCATCTAGTGAGTCTACTCGAAGGATCTTTTAGCGACAGCAGCCATCTGATTGCGCTGTGATCAGTATACAAGGAGAATGATCGTCCGTACAGGTAGCATCGGAAATACTTTACTGCCCATACAACTGCTAAAAGTTCTTTTTCTGTTACTGTATAATTCTGCTCAGCAGAGTTTAACTGTCTTGACGCATAGGCGATAGGGTGTTCTATTCCATTAATCACTTGTCCTAATACTGCGCCAAGTGCAACATTACTTGCATCAGTGCTTAAGACGAATTCCTTGGAGAAATTTGGATACACTAATAAAGGTTCAGTTACAAGGATGGTCTTCAATTTTTCAAATGATGTTTCCGCTTCTTCGTTCCACTCAAACTTTTGGTCTTTTTTGGTTAATTTTGTCAGAGGTTTAGCGATGTCGGCAATTTCGGTACATGCCTCCTATAGTAACTACATAGTCCTATAAAATCCACGAAGTTCCTTTTCATTCTTGGGTCTTGGAAAATTTTTGACAGCTTCAATCATTATTCTGACATGGTTTGATTCCATCTCTCGATACAACATGGCCTAGGAAGTTAATTTCGGACTTTGCTATTTGGCATTTCTTCAACTGGATACTCAAATTTACCTCTTGAAATCTCTCTAGAACTTCACTAAGATCTTTAGCGTGCTGATCAATACTCGAACTGAAGATTAGGATATCATCCATGTAGGGCAAACATGCTTTTCCTTTCAGACCTGTGAGAGTAGTATCAACCAATCGTTGAAATACAGAAGGAGAATTGATCAATCCCATTGGCATGCGTGTATATTCATAATGACCATCAGGAGTACTGAAGGCCGTCTTCTCTTGACTTTCAGGGTGCATTTTTACCTGATAGAAACCTGAATTCAGATCCAGTGCCGAGAAGTACTGACTGCCTCCTAACATGTCTAAAGTTTCATGTATATCTGGAAGGGGATATATTTCCGGAAACTGTAATTTTATTGAGTTCCCGATAGTCTACACATAGACGATAACTGATGGTACCATCAGAGCCTGCTTTCTTGGGGACAATGATTACCGGTGCTGACCATGGGGAAGTACTGGGTACAATTACACCTTTATCTAATTGTTCTTGTATCAAATTTTGTAGAGTACCTCTCTGTGATTTGTGGCACTCTGTAAGGTTTCTTATTGATCGGAGGATGTTGGCTCGTGTTGATTTTGTGAGTAACTAAAGAAGTACACCCCAAATTCTCTATTCCTCCTAAGCTAAATAGACGCTTGTAGCGTTGGAGAACATTTTTTAATTTATTTTGGTCTTCAGTTGGGAGGTGCTTTAATTTTTCTTCAAGTTTTCCATTGAATTCCTCTGTCCTATTTTGTGTTAGATTTACTCGTTTCCATGCTCCTTTATTTGCTTCACTGTGTGGCTCTTCTATTTTGCAGAGCAGCGTATTTCTTGTATATCACTAAATTTTCAGATGTGATATTTATGATTTTGGTCCAACACATTCCTTTATTCACTTTTGAAAGGCTTCTAGCGACATTGATGCCATGAACTTTTACTAACGCTGGTTCTGTAATTACTGTTTTTCCTTCCATTTGTTCCATTTGATCCTTTTTGTTTTTGCTTAATTTTACTTGAATAAGCATTTCTGAACGGGCAGGCACGTTGATGTTTGTGCGACTATACGCTAAAATGTCAGGTATTTTCTTCCTTCAGGATTTTGTTTTGGGTGGATTAAGGTTTGTTGAACTTGTTTCGTGGGAAACATTGAACAATGCCAATGCCACTTCTCCTGCTTCGAGTTACAGGGGGATTCTCTTTCATGGAAACTGCATGCTATCTTGTTTCCAATACTCAGAGACTTATTCTCAAGGTCAATCACAGCCTTTTTTCGTTTCAAAACATCGTATCCTAGGATAGCAATATAATCTTCAGGGAGATCTGTTGCTACGAAGTCACATTTTAAATCAAGTAACTCCAGTTGCAAGGTCTCTGTTACAGTGCCGTAAACGTTCATAACAGCACCAGTGATACCTCGTATTTGGATTTCAGTTGGAGTTAGCTTTGTTCTGAGCCATTGTCCTATCGATCAGTGATACTTGTGCTCCTGTATCGATTACAATGAGACCGTTCACTCCTCCTATGCACCCTTGTACAATTAATTCACTCACATTTTCTTGTGTCAAAGTGGCAACAGCTTTGAAATTCAAACTTCGCCTGTCTGAGTCCCGTGTGGTTTCAGATTTAATGATTTCTGAGGTTCCCAGCGGCGTGCCTGGGTCCCTCGTTGTGGTTTAACGTGTTCGAAGCTGATCCACGTCCTCCATGCCTGATACCCTCTGCTCCTGGAGGTTCCTCCTCTAGCTGCGCCTCTTCCTAATGCTGTATTTCTCATACCCCAACAATTGTTTGCTGTGTGTCCAGGTTTTCGGCAATTTTCACAATAATAGGTAGTTGTTTCACTTTTACTTCTACAATCCCTCTCTTTGTGACCTTTCTATCTTACATGTATAACATACAATATCTACTCGCCTGATTGGCATTCTCTGGCTTTATGGCCTGGTTTCCCACAAGTGTAACACGTAGTATCGGTGGTCGTTCCAAAAACTCGCCTTGTCTTCTCCTCAAATTCGGATGGTCTTTTCTCTAAGTTGTTTAGAGCTATCGCCGTGGTTACAGCTTCTCTGAATGTTTTAGGGAACTTGATCCTGGTCTGCCGTCCTATTTCACCATTTAATCCTCTTACAAAGGCATCCATGGCTCTTCTATCGGCCTCTTCTCTCAGAATTTGGTTTGCTTCAGCGTTGTTTGTAAACTCTTAGAGTTTTATCACTGACCCTTTTTACTCGGTCAGAGAACTGCTCAATAGTTTCTCCTCTGTTTTGTCGTATGCTAGCCAATTGCTCGAAGTAGTTAATGATCTGGTAGGCTATCGCCGAATCTTTCCATAAAAGCAGCTTTTATTTCTTCTAAAGTTGTTGAGTTTTTTTTACATTTTTCGTCTGACTTTGCAAACTGTAGAGCACTGCCTGTTAGTTTAAGTTTTAAAACTTGAAGTTTTTGAGCTTCACTCCAATTGCTGAGCTCTCCATTCCTTCGATGTTGTCAAAGAAGGGGGCGACTAGATCTGCTTTCTCTCCATCGTAATGGGCTATACTTGAGACAAGCTCAAATGACGGCTTGCTGTCTGCAAGGGTCATGTCCATCGGGTACGGAGATGTTTCAGTTTTGTTCACCGCGGAGGTAGAAGCGTTGGCTAACGTTTCATCTAGTGTTACTTGAAGCGACCTCACTTTATTCGATATGGCATCAAGGCGTCTTGGGACCTCAACGGTCTTCCCTTCTAGGTGTACAGTGCCCATCGTTAATAATTTAAAAAAAATTTGGTTTTCCTCTTTGGAATACAGTAGCTATACAATTCTCTAGGTTATCAGTGATATTCAATAGTTAAACTTAAACGCTCTAAATGAAATCCCTAAAAGACGTTGACAGCAACAATGTGAATAACTAGTTTCCCTATTTTTCAGTAAAATAACTTTCCCCTTTTTTTTTTCCAATTTTCGATAATGGATCAATCAAACAATAAAGTTTTTCGATTTCCAAATGATACCAATCACTAATCGGTAGTATTGAGTTATCAATGGATCAATAGTCTAACAATGCCTCGATATACAAGTATATCAATACTGTAATGTGACTCAATACAGCTGCAATAATATTAAATAATCGTATTTGTTATATGATATACTATGTGCTATTACTTATATACTCTAATAGTTAATCACATTAACTGATATCACTTTGTTTTCAGTATAATTCGAAATTTACCCTTTTTATAAGTCAGCAACAAGTTACTTCCAACAATTATTGCTATTATACTCTTTTACACTTATATTAAAATTTCTACGGGTTTTCTTTTTGTATACAGATATTAATGAATTATTCAATCAAATTGAACAGTAAGCTAATATAGAATCATTGGCATATCCCTATTTCCAAGCAAATGATTTTAATCAACACGTTATTCTGCTTATATTTACGCTGAAAACATGATGGACTGAATGCCCTGGAGGTGACGACCTGACATGGAGGCTTTGGCAAAATAAAATACTAGGATGTTATCCTTTTAATTTCTCTTATTTAAATAATTCTGAATCTGTTTGTCAATAAAGAAGTTTAATGCTTAAAGCCTGGCCTCAATGCTGCATTCACCATTTATTTCCAAAGCATTTTGAACCATATTATTTAACCAACTATTTACTAATAATACGTAGTCTAATCTTAGGTTTCGCCAATGATTTAATTTAATTTAATTTAACAAAGTTCCCACTGCTCACCAAATAGTGACAGGGCTGCCATCTCGAAGGCTGTGGATGATCGTGACTGCGTTTGACGGAGATGACAACATCTGCGTAGACAGTGGTCGGCAGTTGGTAGTTCCGGTCTGGATCACTGGATGTCCGGTGACGTATGCCCTCCTTGTTCCTTTCTATGTTCTATTGATGACGTATGATGATGGCGTCCAACTTCCGCTTCATAGTGTAATGGCGTTTGCACATGGTGTAATAAGCACACAGAAACTAATCCAAGTCCATTCTTCGTTCATATAAGTTGAATTTACTCGAAATTTAGAAATATAACATTGCAATTAATTTGTAAATGAATTTAGAATAGTAGTTATTTGGATAATGGAGTGTAAACTGAAATGTTCTAATAATTTTCTCAACCACGTAGGTACACTTCTTTATTTCTTTTAGAGTTCTTTTAAAGTTTTGAAATCATTTTGAAATAATTTGCTGGTTTAATTATCGTATTCCACCGCTGGTCACCACTGTAAGCCCTCCGATATTAGCCAGAGAGGCTCATGGTTAATAAAAGGGATAGCGTTTTGCTGCCACCACCCTAGCTCGTAGGGAAATTTAGAATAGTGGTTGAGAAGGGTCTTGAAATAATTACTCACGTTTTCTCCTTTGTTTGAGTCCAATCTATATTCAAAATGCACTAAAACACTCGTAGGCGCACCCAAAACTACTATATGTGTACCGGTGTGTTCGCATCTCACTCCACCAAAATAGACTTACTTCACACACTCTACATTGCCAATCCCTCCGCCTACCTCCGAGCCCTCAACTCGACTGCCGACCCGTGCTGACGAGTGCTGACCCTTGCATTTCCTCCTCAGCACGGCCAGTCACCTCACATCACGCGTTAAAGGGACTTGGGTTAGTCCAGTTAATTTACACACTGTGTAATTACTAAAATACCATCTAAAAATTTACTATATTAAAATAGTAGTGTGCGTGCGCGCTACATAGGTAACGTAGGTTGTGACTAAAGTATCACTGTCACATTGAGAGCCTATCGTCGGGGAATTACGACTCACAAATCTCAGTTGGGTGTCTTGTTCTGGTGTGTAAGTAGGGTCTTCATCAGTGTCATCAAAAATATCGGACAATGAAAAGTTTGAATCGTTACCACTACCCGACAAATCACTCAGTAGTTGTCTGTCAACTTCACTTATAGTTAAGTGATCACGATCCATTTCTGAATGTCTATTATTAATAACACATGAAAAAACAGTCAAAAGAACTACTAAAACTTACAAAGATATCAATTTAAAACAAAGCATTTTAGAGATCCTAACCTCAAAACGATGTAAACACAACTATGTGACCGAACAGACTGCTATACGTAGCGAGTTGTTTACGCGCCAACGATGCCCCGGCTGATCACCGCCAGCTGTTTTTGCTTCTATTATTCTGTGTTTTTTTTTATCTTCACTAATATAAAGTACTATGTGAAGTACTATTTATCTATTGCAGGATAGTTAACAAATAAAACAATATTGGTTGTGAAAAGAATTCATGAAAAATAAAGCGTTAAAAATTACGATAACAGACGGCGACGACGGATCGTTGTCTGGCACTTTTCGCACATTTAGTTGGCGACGATAGATCGTCGCCGTGGCACTTTCCGCAAGGGTTTTTGGCGACGATATATCGTCGCCGTGGAACGCAAACGGTTAAATTGAAATGGAGGTGGAGTTTGTGACTTTGTGGACACCTGTTATGTAGTATACGAATATTTACCATTGTCACAACGTTTACAACATGCCTATATAAAAGTATAAAAGTTTTAATTACACACTGTTATTATTTTGCAAATTTATAATTATAATACCTTTTCACTTTTACAATAGTATATTTACAACGTTTACTACGTAGTTACAAGGTTTTATAATCACATTATAATGTATTATGCACTTTTATTTTTTCTCTCGCACACTTTTTGTAGGAATGATAACGTGCAGTGTTACTGCTATTTACACCAAGATCTGGTTGATAATTTTGGTATCCAAAACACTCGGTATTCTCTCCATGCGCTAGGTAATTAATCTTATTTGACTGATCAAATACTGTTCGTTAATAGGGAAGGCGGGGCGGAACTGTTCACTTAATGTTAAATCTAACCTAATTCAAAAAGTTGAAGGACTAAACAAAAATCAACCGAAATATATAATTATATGTTTATTGGTTATAACACTGGCTATTTACATGATGTATTATATAAAAAATATTAATAATAAAATATAATAACAAAATTAATACAAACTTCCCCGTTCCGCCCCATGGGTGGGGCGGAACGGTGTTGAAAATTTAGCCTGTGCCTACTGAAACTAGTCAGAGTGACAATCTTTGCAAATGAGAACTACTTCGTCATCTTCACTGTCTACATTAGCACAAGAGTTATGTGCCCAGTTCTTACATCGTACACAGCTTATCCATCTCTCATTTTACTTGGAATAAAAGTACCCACAATACAAACATTGGGCATCATCTTTATCATCGCTTGAGTCATCAGTCTCTGGTTGTATTTTCTTCTTCAATTTTTTACCTTTACTTTCATGTCTATTTTCATGGAGTTTTCCTTTTCTTCTGTTTTTTTCTGTGCTTTGTCCTTTTTCTCTCTTATTTTTTTTCTTCTTTGAATAATTTCATTCTTGCTCTTTCTGCTTTTGCTTTGATTTTTTCCTCCCGTTTCTGCTTCTCGGCTTGAAGCTCGTTTTTGTAAGGGGATTCTGTAATAATACCAGTTTTTTCCTTTTTTACGGTTTGACCTTTTCATTGAATTGCTCTTAGGAAACGGTAGCACATTTTCTGGAGATGCTGCTTGAAAAGATGATCTTTTCCCTGCCACAGCATCTGACATCCAGGAGCAACCCGGTATTGGATCAATGTGTGGGTCTGATGATGCTGCTTCAGTAATGAGGTCAAGATTCAAATCTTCAGTATTCTGGGAAGAAATAAAAGGCTCGGTGGGCTGTGTTTCTTTGTTTTGCGTACCGGTAGTGATAGGTTGTTCTCTCACATCTGTTGTGTCCGCAGGCAGGAAGTCTGCTTCACTAAATATATTTTTTGTTTGGTTGCCATATTCCGGTTTTTCAAAGCCTTTTAAAGCGGTTGACATTGTGTCCGCTTGAACAAAAAGCAGACCCAAAAATGCTGGATATCTGCCAAAGCGTCACAACTTTTCCAGGATTGCAACGTAACCATTTACGGAGCTCGTCCCCGTAATAAACACTCAGGGGTTTGAAAAATGTCAGATCAAGCGGCTGAAGCCGATGGGAGGTATGGGGAGGCAAGCATAAGAGAACAACTCCGTTTTCCCTAGCTAAATCAATTACTTCTAGGCTTTTGGTGTGGGTTGAGTGCCCATCCAAAATAAGCAACACTGGCCTTTGTTTGCTTGTCTTAGAAAATGCTATAAACTTTTGAAGCCAGGCTAAAAACAATTCTGAAGTTATCCAACCACTATCAGATACCTCTGCCCATCCTCCAGGCGGAAGGCCTAGTTCAAATTCTTTTTGTATGTGCCTATTTTAATTATTGATGCATAAATATTTAGAAATATTGCACAATTTCGATTACGTTTACACAATTTAATACATGTTCACATGGTTCACTTTGTTTTGGAACTTGACTAAATAGTTGTATTGTTAGTTTGGAGTGCACAATCAACGTATAAGTGTCCTGTGCATTTTTGTTTTGGCAAACACACTCATGTTGGTAATGACATTTTTTATGTTGGTGCTTCTCTTTGGTATACTAGGATCCCACTTATAAGGCTATGGACTTTCTTTAGACATTGTTATTGAGTTTTCACTGAACAAAAACGTAGTATTAATTGTTTGTATTTTATAAAGACGGAAATCATTGTTACGTATAGACGTATTTAATTTTACGTGCGTGTAACCTAAATACATTTCAATGTAGAATGCTTTCATTTTCGTATTTGCCAAGCACGTTGAAAAGTTTAAATTAAAGAGTTAATATATTATCCTTAATTTTGTCAAATTTGAACCAACCGCCTTGATTCATATGCATGTCATACAGTATTTACAGTATAAGGTATTTCTGCACGGGTTATTCTCTAAAAAGGAATCGTGAAAGATGAGACTAAAGAAATATTTACGAGCCGCGAAAGACTCGGTTAAATGGAAGTTCCATGTACTCAAGCATCACTTCGATCTTTTCACAATGGAATGGTACTTTGCGGTTGTTTATAGGAGGATCACTGTGTTATAACATTTTGTTCCTTATTTTGTTATTTCATATGTTAAAAACATAGTTCAATTAATTTTTTAATTATTAATTATTGAGCAGCCATATAATACGGCTAAAGAATTATATAATATACGGAAAAGATGATATAATTTCGATATCATCTTTTTACTGTAATTTAAAAACCGTTATTAGTAAAAAAGTTACTACGTTAATTTTGATTTAATTTAATTTAAACTACGTTTTATTAATGCGGCATCATGTTTACGCTGTTAGTTTTACACTTTAAGAAAACCGGAGGGAACTTCGGCATTCTCTAACGTTTCATTTAAAAAAATCAAATGCAGAAATACACAACTCTAAATATTAAATAACAAAATACTAAGTTTCCTTCAGTTTTGCTCTTTGTTTAGAAATAAATAACAGTGATATAATTTTAATACAACTTATCAATACCTTCATAGTCCGAAAATATACTAAAGACAAGGTACCTATTTTCTTTAAATAAGGTTTATAAATTAATGTTGTTTGAATAGAAATATGTGTTTTAGTTTTTAAGTTTTAGCTCCCTTTATTTTTCATTTGTTACATGAAAACGTTGTTAAGTATTTTGGCCGTATCGTTGTGTAAATTTCTTCGCTAACCCCTGAGTGCACTGCGATCGTCTGTAGCATGTCTTGGGGTCGAAAGTGCCCCCCTCCCGTGAAGAGTTAAAATCACAAATACTAAATTTCCCCTCCGAGGCCAGCGTGGGGTGAGGTGCACATAGTGTCCATTTGATCCAATGCATTTTTAATACTAAGAAAGCCCAGTGTGGACGGTCATAGTCGGGTAGGAACGAACAAATCTGCCTACGATTTTGCTACTCCGCACATCCCCATCCTACTGTTTATTTGGTGGTTCGTTGAAACGTTTAAATTTCATTGTGTAGTGTGAGCTTTTAAATTAACAAAGTATCTTTTCAAGGATCAACAGTTTTAATTTATATGTTTGAGTATGTTAAACAAATATGATGCCTGTGATTATTAAATATTTAATTTAATACTCTGTTGATGATATTAATAATCAGCCATTCCGAAGTAACTTTTGTTTCAGCCACTAGAATAAAAACTCAAATTGTGACAGTGGTAAATACTTAGTTTCCCAGGAAGGGTTAAATTAACGGTAAAATATATACTCTAATCTTGTGTCTTTAATTAATCGTAGGCTTCCACGAATTTCATAATAAAGAAAAGAAGAACGTGATGTTTGAGTGGAGCAAAGTAGGTTGTCCAATTGTTTTTGTCTCGAATTACTCTGGAAAATAACGACAAATTCTTTCAAATTCCAATTATTACTGTCTAAGTGAAAACACTAAGTAAAAAATAATTTTGTATACTATGCAAACCAGCAATAAATGGATAAGTTTTTATAGAAATTAATTACATAGAGTTATTATAACTTCATTTAAGATGGATTTGCATGACATAGATGAAATCACAAAAAGACAGTGAGAATCTTAACCATATCTTAGACATTCTAATAAAAGAAGAAATGTTTTACTCTGGAATTAATTGTAAAGTGGAGTTGTGTTTGATAGTATTAAACGAAGTATCAACAACAAACTTAAAATTCAACAGATAGTGATGAAAAGATTCCTTTGACATCTCTGAAACTAGTTGAAAGAGATAAAAGAACAAATTACAGGACCAATATTCTTATGCAGGGCAATCCACATAAGATTTCTAATGAAAAAATGACTTTACAAGATATACAATGAGTAAAGAGAGAAAGATATATTCAGAGAAAATACAAAATTGGAGAAAACGTCAAATTTAAGACATCCAGTATAAATCATACTTTGCTCCCAAAATTGTAAAAGGCAAAAGTAAGTAAAGCTTTGATAGATACAACGTAAACTGCAATATGCACATTTGTGATCAAACATTTAATGGTTTCAACAAGTTGCAATTGTGAAAAAACGGAATCTCTCGTTTTTTTTCGAAGGAAATTTACGAAACTAACCGGCTGAACGCAATCTGTCTGGTCAATGTTGTTAGGCCCTATTAAGTTTGGGTTCGGGCTCTCGAAGCTCTTGATTTAAGAACTCAAAGAATACTCCAACGGCTTGCTTCAGTGTTTCCAGTAGGATGAATCAGCTTGTCTGCTGTATTGTGACCATATCATTGTTTTGAGTTCCATACTGCCACATCGTCAACATTCCAAATATCTCTGGAAATTGCTCATATCCTAAACCAATATTCTAAAAGTTGTCCAAATCCTAGTTGTGTTGGACATATTTCTATCTAAGTGTCATCAATGATATATAAATTACATGGAGGCCAAATCAATACTAGTTTTTTTTTTGTTCTGGTAATGTATTCTTCATTATTCTAATATTCTGTTGTGAGTGCCCACCGTGTCGAATTCTCTTCACAAACACACCGTCCGAAATTGAAGAGACATCTTGTAGCCAGCTTTTTTTGTGGTTTGATCTAGGTCATGCAACTCCATCTCGATTGAAGTACAGTAACTGAAATTGATTCTTTAGTTGGATACCTCTAGTTTTTGCTCCTTTTAATTGCAAATATCACAAATACAGGTTTTGTTTGATTTTTGCATTATTTTTATTTTACCTCTTTGAAAGGCCATATTCTGCAATCATTACTAAAATATCTTGTAGACTGATTGGTTTTGTTGTCGTTATTCGCAGATATTA
>NW_025779089.1:0-74161 GCF_021130785.1 Homalodisca vitripennis | reverse complement strand
ACAGTATCTGTCAACTAGTACACAATATTTTCCATAGTTTTACAAGAACAAACAAGTTGGTGAATTAAAACTACGTAATAATGTTTATTTATTATAATTCTTAAAACTGCGTTTAATAAGAAACACACACAATGAACCAGTGTAATGTACAGACATACATTGTAAGGACTCTAGGGTCCATGCTTAATTTTTCTATGATGATGGCTGACGTCACGTTAAGGTCAACTGAGTCTCTACGTATATACTAGATTTGGACTACCGAATCCATAATTTCATAATAAATGACCTGAACACTTCTGTCACTCTACATGAACTTTGGGTATATAACCGTACCTTCTTACTAAAGGTAAATAGTTTAACATAAAAGAATGTTTAACAGCGTTTTTAACCTCAAAGCATAATTTTGAGCTAATACCTAAACTGATTTAGTAATTATTATAACTACTTTAAGTATACTTGAAACAGCAGAAATAATTACTCTCAAGAGGTATTAAGTATTATACAGTAACTAATGAATAATTTTGGTTAGTACTCAATAACATTTTGTGCTAGTACACGATGATGTTCCAAACGTAGCAGAACTAGTATGTAATAATTGGTTTTAGCTATTTGTCAAATGTACAGAGTTTTTATTATAGCACACACATTAGTACATTGGATATTATTTGCAGTAAGATATAAAAGTAAGATTTAAAACTCAGATCAATCATTGTCTTTAATATATGACAGACAATATGTTTAAACGTCAACTGTAATTGGATATAATAATATCCAGTTTCATAAAAACAAAATATCGAAGAAATAAAACAAAACCTTTTGAATTCCTTGTTTAATATGTTAACATATATATTCAAAACAATAATTTAAAGAGATTATTTTTATAGAAAGAACAAATTATTTTCGTTATCTTAAGATTGGTGGACCTGATTTTCCGACCGATGAAAGAAGTAGGTTTTATCCATTCCTTGATATTATTTTCAGTTTTTGATATCCCTGATCATATTCTATTGGAATCGAGCCTGCATATATATATATATATATGAAAGTTTTCATAAAAATCGTTATCAAAACACGTTATATAATATACTTTTGTGACATTATTTTATACCGTACAAAATCCTCCACTTGCCGTTGGTGTAGCCAGATTAAAACAGTTCGGGGGATGGATTGAAAATATCCAACAGGTTTTTAAACGAGGACTCCACCTAGAATAAAATGACCTGTTTATAAAAAGTTAAGGTTTGTGAGGCTAATTTTTATTTTAGTAACATTTTCTTGCTTAGATAAATTATAAAAGGGCAACTTTTGAAAGAAAATTTAGTAATCTACAGTAAAAGTTTGGAAAGACTTTTGTTTTTCTATAATGCACCTAGAGAAAATACATAAAAGCAGCTCATAAAACGAGTATTCTAAAAGGATCTTTTTGTATTTTTAAATTGGTAAAGTAATACAATAGGTAATTAATGAAACTTTATAGTTCAGTTTAATTGTTTTTACAGTATTTGAAAACCATATTTACATTGACCGTAAAAATTAAATTTAATGTATTTTACAAAATACAATACGATGCAAATTTATTTAGTGGGTGTTGTTCGCACATTTCGACCACTGCGCACCCTATGAATAATAGTTATTCAAATGATTTTCTCTAAGAACCACTCGTGCTGAGATTCGTAAACTAAAATATCAGTAATCCGAGTCCGTATCTCAGCATTCAAGCAAAGAATGACTGACTATAGCTTTCAAAGAGTATTTACACCAATGATGTTACATCTATTCACCAAACAATTCCCTAGGCTAAATCCATTTTCCTTATATAGCCACAGCTAGAATAAAATTTTGCCGACGGGAATGTTTTTTAAATAGATTTACACAGAATATTTAATTTTTTTTATGTATGTTCAATCAAAATTCTAGATATTTGCTTATACACCTTAATTTGTAAATATATTGCGATGTTAAAAAATGAATTAACAATGTGTAATTTTTATTTAAATAATACCAATAAGTGTTTAACAGCTGAGAAAGGTTCTCTAAGAACCACTCGTTTAGCGTATTCTAGACTAGAGGTGTGCCCTTTGGAGCTGGAGCTGTTTCAAATCAGCGCTCCGCTGCTGGAGCGGAGCGGAGCAGCGCTCCCGTGACCTCTCGAAACAGCTCCAGCTTCTAACCTTATATATTCATATAAGTACTCCTCGTCGGAGCGTTCTGTGGAGCTAATCAGCTGTGGCCTACAAAACTTGTTTGACAAACCAAAAACAAACCAGTTTTTCAGTTTCAGTAGGAGTTCTAAACGTAGACATACAGTGAAAAGTGAGCTATTTTTGTGCGGTTTACGATGTATGACTAGGTATTGATTGGTTTTCTTGATGCAGTTAAAATTTAACATTTGGCATCAAAAGTACAGAAATCTAAGACAAGTTCAATTTGGTCTCATTTTTACAAGTTATTGAGATGGCTAACCTTAAAAAACCCTCTGGTAGATTGTGAACATTGTGGCTTGGTTATGTGCCTAACCGTACATCAACGTACAATTTGAAGAGGCGATATTGAAGAGAAAACATGTCGGAATTACTTTGAGTGTTTATAAGTTCACAATCAACAAGTAGTAAGTGATCGTGATGTGAATGTTACAACCAACACTGGACCTAAACCGATTCAGCCGCTTCATTTAAGTAAACCTTTGCAACTGAAAATGAACCTCAAGCCTGGTGAGATTGCCTTCTAATCAATTAGATAACCAAAGGTGAAGTGCTAAACAAACCATCTCTATCGAGTTTTAATACCAAAAAAAATGAATAACAACTCAAAAGAAAAAGGTAGAAGCTGGCGTTTCGTAAAGCTATTTTAACAAAGATTTCCCAACCGTTTTCTATTGTGAGGGACTCTGGTTTACGGGAATTCGTTTACAGCTTTAAAACCCTTCTTTTGAAATTCCATCAAGGAAAGTGGTTTTCAAAAAACCTAATACCCCCACGTACGACAAATGTAAGCTTCAAGTAGCTGAGTTAAATGAAAAATGTGGAAAAACATCTGTTTAACGACAGATGCATGGACATCTACGATCAATGAAATCGTATATAGCTGTTACAGGGCATTTGTCATTAACCAATGATTTTGTGTTTGAAATCAGTTCTCTTAGACTGTATTTTACATGGAGGGCCTCACATACTTCTAGGCCCACATTCTCTTTAAGCCGAAGAAAAAATTCCAAAGAAAATAACGAATTTCTATAAAATCTCAGAGACAAAATCCTTAGTTTGTTTGTAACAAGACAATTGCCTCCCAATGTATCGTTGGAGAGCCCATAAAAAATGATTTCTAAATGTGGAGTCATTTGGCCCGTGCTATATGCACATACTCCTTAACCTAGTTGGGTTCGAAGATGCCATATCAAAGGGTTAGATACCGTAATCACACCAAAATGCAAAAAAGAATTGTCTCATTTTTTTAAGAAGAACAAACGCAGCCACTGAAAAAACTATTAAAATACCAAATCATACAATGGCGTTAATAAACCCTCAAAAAAACGCTTACTTGCAAGATGTAAGTACCAGATGGAACAGCACCATATATTACATGCTTTTGTAGATTTTGTTTTCAGTTAAAAGAGGCTGTAATAAGCACTTTGGCATTTGCTGGACAAAGACTTGCCATCTTTAATATTCTAATGAATGGAAACTTATTGCAGTGAACCTTTGGCAAAGTCCTAAAACCATTTGAAGAGGTCACAGCAAAGATGAGTGGTGGAATCCTACTTCCACTGGAAGTCAAATTAATTGTTTTTGACGCTTGAGGTGCTGCAAAATGTTTGCAGCAAACTATCAGTACACTAAATTTGCAACCATGGATGCAATACAGGTAGTACATCGAACCTGCTCAATTGGGGTTGATCAGCCAGATACCAATTACATTGAGTACAACAAGGTTAGTATACTTAATAAACCTTTTTGGACCCAAGGTTCATATTGTAATCATATTTCTGACGACAAAATGTCAACAGTTTTTTATGCTACAAATCATTGTGATTACGGTCGTTGGCCAGCTATGATTTCCCGCCAACCTTCTCGCCACCGCAAATGGAACAATCCCCTCCCTGGTACACCAACTTTGACTTTGAACCAACCAATCATGTTTCCAGCACAATTCGAAGAAGAAGAAATGTTCAGTATTTTCTATGTTTGATTCTGTAATAAAATCTGTACAAAGGCAGGACACCCGGAACTCCCAACGAATTTTGCTACCGCCGAGAAATCGACAGGTGGCACATCGCTGAACCCACCACTCCCAAGAGAAGGCGATTCCATCTGTCCTGCGTGGATGATTCACGAGCCATCTAACCCAAGATCTCAGTCAGACACGTCGGTTTAAAATAAACATGGGGTTTGTGGGTTAACGTCAGTACCTTTGTGAAAGAATTTTATTTCCCGAACGGGAATAATAAAAGTGACCGAAGATCACGTATCAAATACATGAAATGTGACTCAACTTGTGTATCTAAATTCAAAACATGAATACTTGTGTAAATAAATTTTGTATATTATTTTATATTTTCTGTTCACCAGTACTATTTTTTTATGTTTTATTCACTACAGTGTGAAAATAAATATAATAAAATGTACGTGTAGTCTTCTTACTCCAAACATTAGATTTTCATAATACGTATTATAAAAAGTAATAGTAAATAAAACTGTCAGCACCTTAGCATATTATGTTTACAGTAGTATATTGCTGTTTATAACAAAACCCAGCAGATAAGCTCCAATCTACAAGGGAGCAGACAGAATGCCTGCACATCGCGCCAGGAGCGGTTGCCGAGCTGGAGCTGTTTAAAAGAGCTAGCTCCGCAAACGGAGCCCGGAGCTAGTTTGGCTTCTCCGCTCTTTTTTGTTTTTTTTTTTTGAGAAAAGTGTGTACTTAAAAAGGTAATTTTAACATGGCGAGTTTGGGCGTTTGACAGCCCCCATTAAATCTTTTTTAAAAACTTATCACCTTGAAACCAAAAAAAATAGCGGGGGGGAACATCGTTTTCCCCCTGTTTTTTTAAAATGGGTTTTGGGTCCCGGGGTACATAATGTAAAAATATGAAAAAAGTTGGTTGGGTATTACTTTTAAAAACTAAAATTGATGATTTGTTTTTTCCCAAGATCCTAAAAATTATGTTAAAAAAAGCTTCCTTGAGACCAGTTTGCTTGGTTTTCCAGATAATGTAAATTTCGGGGGTTTTTTCATTGTTTCCCGTAAAACATTATTAAACCACATCCCGATACACTGGGCTCTTTTCCCCGGGGGACCTAAACACAAACTTAAAAAAATAGTTGTTTTTTTTTTCTGCATTTTTTACTTTTATCTGTCCTCTTTACTTCCAAGTATCCTGCCCAACTTTTCCCTAATTTCCAGACAGTAAATAAAAACGTGAAAGAATAAAACCCTTACGGGTTAGATGGACAGAAAAGCAGACCAAGCCCCCGGGGCACCCTTATTATCTACACAAAACTAGCTAAAGTGGTAAGGGAGATTCGGGGGAAAATTTTTTGAATTTACTCCATTCACCTTTCTCTTAAGAAGCGGGGGGAAATTTTTGACGCGTACAGATTTTAAACTACGGAATTCATTTTAAAATTTTAATTTCCCCTTTTAGATTGTTTGGGATATCAGGCACCTAGACATACAATATAGTGTAGTCTAGTTGACGAAATACTCTCATTGTGTTATAAGTGAAATTTTTTCCCCAATTTAAATTTTGCGATGTATATCGTAAAATTAAACTTCTTTTTTTTTTTAAAAATACATACGATCCCTTTTTTAAATTTAATGGTGTTGATCGCCTCGCCACCTCTTGGATAATACGTTCTCAAAAACCACTCGTCTGGGGGGTTTTAAACAATATTATTTTCAGTTATAGCCGTTCTCAGCATTCGGGGAAGAAAACCGAGTACAGCTTTCAAAGAGTTTTTTTTAAAAAGACGACAATTTTCCCCTGGCAAATTTTCCCACGCCCAAAAAAAATTTTGTTATCATTTATTTTAAGCACACCTTTTTAAAAAAATTTCGGGGGAACGGGAATCTATTTAAATACATTTACAAAACATTTCAATTTTTTATTAATGTTCAATCAAAATTCAAATATTTTTAATACAACCTTAAATTTTTTAAATAATACTGCAATGGTTACAACATGGATTAGCAATGTGTATTTTTCTTTTAATACCAATGAATATGTTTGGAGCTGAGGAAGATGACAAAAACAACAAACGCACCTAACCGGCCGTAGTCCCTTTTACTTCATTTAATTAAAGTAAAATGAACACAAACAAAGTGAGTAATTTACTAGTTTACATTATATTAACCTTAGAATCCCCTACATTTAATGAAAGGACGATCTCCTAAATAGTTGTTTCTAGTAAGAGATGGTATTATGTTATGCCCAGTCAGTAGATTTGAGTATTAAGATTATTTGACAAATAAATATCTAGCTTCCCATAATTTTTTTAGGACGTTTTCAATTGTATGTACAGATTATTCACATTCTGTGTTTGTCACTATCGAGCCAATTAGTTTGGTCCTACACAATCTGAAAATTACAACACACTAACCAAAACAAGTACAGTATTGAAGTTGCATTAATAATTTCATATTTATTTATCAGTTGGACACATCAAGCAAATATATTTAAAATACAAAAAAATTCTATAGGCTTGTCAATGATAACGAAACCATAGTATTAAAACTATATAAAAAGTATTTAAAAAACTATAAATTTAAAAATGTTATAATCCATTACGGGTGGTACAAAAAGATTTAGGCATTGATCTCAAGGTAAATATCTTGGTTTTGTTAATTTGTGTAAGCCCATAATATAGGTATTAGCTGTATCACAGCATTCAGGTAAGATGATCTGACTACAGCTTTCCAAAAGTTGGTTATGAACTTTTTTACGTATGGATTGACCAGAACACCATTGCATGATATATTGAATGAAAATTTTATAAATGTACTACACGTAATCTTGACTCCCACCGACCGGGGAGTGTTTTTGACATAAACGTTACAGATTGTGTTTTTCTATTTTTTTTCTTTTTTTTTTTTTTTCTTAAACAACAAATAAAATGCTTACAATTTTTTAATACATTAAATGTAATAAACATTCATCTTATTTTTTTTGTATTTTTATTTTAAATATTAATATTTATTTAGTAACTGAAGAAAATTTTTTTGGAGAACAACAACAGAGCTACCTACCGGTTTTTCAGTCCAAACTTACAGAGATCAGTAGACCCTGGTGGACAGGAACTGAAGCTAGAATAACTGCTCGCCTGGTGGCCATTGGTAGAACTAAATTATACATTACAACATTCACAACTAATCTGCGTGTTTGAATCTTTGAATTTATTTTATCTAAATAATAGCGAACACATGAAACCAGTGTTAATACATAGATTTGTGAAAGCAATAAAATTAAAATTCTATTACTAATGTTATTGTTCCTCACGTAGAAAAACTAGTAATAAATAATTTGGTTTTGCTATTTGTAAAATGTACCGACATTTAATTTTATAAAAATTTAATAATGTATAAATTGTCAAATAGAAATTATTTATATTTGAGCAAAAGTATAAGATTCAAAACTGTTGGTCAAGTCGTTTGTATAATATATGTTCAGTAACTGTCAACTGTACGGATATTTCATGGTTTTACAAAAACAAAAGTTAGGAAAAAAAAAACTAAATCGTATAATGTTATTTATTATAATATCTTATAACTTCTTTAGTAAGAAGCACATCAATGAAACCAGTGTACCATAACATACATTGGTAGGACTCTAGGGTCCATGCTTAATTTTATATGGTGGCTGACGAGTCACGTTAAGGTCAATGATCCACGTATATACTGGTGGACTACCGATCCTAATGTCTAATAATGACCTAACCACTTTTTCCACGTCTACATGAAACTTGTATAACGTACCTTCTATAGCTATAACTAATCTAAGGTAAATGTTAACATGGAAGAATGGTTAACACAGGCGTTTTACTCAAAGCCTGAAATTTTGAGCTATACGATACTGATTAGTAATTATAAAATTACTTTAAGTATACTTGAAACAGAGCAGAATATTACTCTCTAAGTATTAGGTATTAAACAGTAACAAATGAATAATTTTGATAAGTACTCAATAATTATTTTGTGCTATAACGATTGATGTTCCCAAACGTAGCTAACTAGTATTTAAAATAATTGGTTTAGCAATTTGGTCAAAAGTACAAGTTTTTTATTATAGCACATACAGGGGACATTGTAAATGGATATTATTTGGCAGTAGAATAAAAGTAAGATTTAAAACTCAATCAATCATTGCTTTAATATATGACAGAAGACAATATGTTTAAAAAAAAAGAAAAAAAAAAAAAAAAAAAAAAAAAAAACAAAAAAAAAAAAAAAAAAAAAAAAAAAAAAAAAAAAAAAAAAAAAAAAAAAAAAAAAAAAAAAAAAAAAAAAAAAAAAAAAACTCCCCCCCCCCCCCCCCCCCCCCCCCCCCCCCCCCCCCCCCCCCCCCCCCCCCCCCCCCCCCCCCCCCCCCCCCCCCCCCCCCCCCCCCCCCCCCCCCCCCCCCCCCCCCCCCCCCCCCCCCCCCCCCCCCCCCCCCCCCCCCCCCCCCCCCCCCCCCCCCCCCCCCCCCCCCCCCCCCCCCCCCCCCCCCCCCCCCCCCCCCCCCCCCCCCCCCCCCCCCCCCCCCCCCCCCCCCCCCCCCCCCCCCCCCCCCCCCCCCCCCCCCCCCCCCCCCCCCCCCCCCCCCCCCCCCCCCCCCCCCCCCCCCCCCCCCCCCCCCCCCCCCCCCCCCCCCCCCCCCCCCCCCCCCCCCCCCCCCCCCCCCCCCCCCCCCCCCCCCCCCCCCCCCCCCCCCCCCCCCCCCCCCCCCCCCCCCCCCCCCCCCCCCCCCCCCCCCCCCCCCCCCCCCCCCCCCCCCCCCCCCCCCCCCCCCCCCCCCCCCCCCCCCCCCCCCCCCCCCCCCCCCCCCCCCCCCCCCCCCCCCCCCCCCCCCCCCCCCCCCCCCCCCCCCCCCCCCCCCCCCCCCCCCCCCCCCCCCCCCCCCCCCCCCCCCCCCCCCCCCCCCCCCCCCCCCCCCCCCCCCCCCCCCCCCCCCCCCCCCCCCCCCCCCCCCCCCCCCCCCCCCCCCCCCCCCCCCCCCCCCCCCCCCCCCCCCCCCCCCCCCCCCCCCCCCCCCCCCCCCCCCCCCCCCCCCCCCCCCCCCCCCCCCCCCCCCCCCCCCCCCCCCCCCCCCCCCCCCCCCCCCCCCCCCCCCCCCCCCCCCCCCCCCCCCCCCCCCCCCCCCCCCCCCCCCCCCCCCCCCCCCCCCCCCCCCCCCCACCCCCCCCCCCCCCCCCCCCCCCCCCCCCCCCCCCCCCCCCCCCCCCCCCCCCCCCCCCCCCCCCCCCCCCCCCCCCCCCCCCCCCCCCCCCCCCCCCCCCCCCCCCCCCCCCCCCCCCCCCCCCCCCCCCCCCCCCCCCCCCCCCCCCCCCCCCCCCCCCCCCCCCCCCCCCCCCCCCCCCCCCCCCCCCCCCCCCCCCCCCCCCCCCCCCCCCCCCCCCCCCCCCCCCCCCCCCCCCCCCCCCCCCCCCCCCCCCCCCCCCCCCCCCCCCCCCCCCCCCCCCCCCCCCCCCCCCCCCCCCCCCCCCCCCCCCCCCCCCCCCCCCCCCCCCCCCCCCCCCCCCCCCCCCCCCCCCCCCCCCCCCCCCCCCCCCCCCCCCCCCCCCCCCCCCCCCCCCCCCCCCCCCCCCCCCCCCCCCCCCCCCCCCCCCCCCCCCCCCCCCCCCCCCCCCCCCCCCCCCCCCCCCCCCCCCCCCCCCCCCCCCCCCCCCCCCCCCCCCCCCCCCCCCCCCCCCCCCCCCCCCCCCCCCCCCCCCCCCCCCCCCCCCCCCCCCCCCCCCCCCCCCCCCCCCCCCCCCCCCCCCCCCCCCCCCCCCCCCCCCCCCCCCCCCCCCCCCCCCCCCCCCCCCCCCCCCCCCCCCCCCCCCCCCCCCCCCCCCCCCCCCCCCCCCCCCCCCCCCCCCCCCCCCCCCCCCCCCCCCCCCCCCCCCCCCCCCCCCCCCCCCCCCCCCCCCCCCCCCCCCCCCCCCCCCCCCCCCCCCCCCCCCCCCCCCCCCCCCCCCCCCCCCCCCCCCCCCCCCCCCCCCCCCCCCCCCCCCCCCCCCCCCCCCCCCCCCCCCCCCCCCCCCCCCCCCCCCCCCCCCCCCCCCCCCCCCCCCCCCCCCCCCCCCCCCCCCCCCCCCCCCCCCCCCCCCCCCCCCCCCCCCCCCCCCCCCCCCCCCCCCCCCCCCCCCCCCCCCCCCCCCCCCCCCCCCCCCCCCCCCCCCCCCCCCCCCCCCCCCCCCCCCCCCCCCCCCCCCCCCCCCCCCCCCCCCCCCCCCCCCCCCCCCCCCCCCCCCCCCCCCCCCCCCCCCCCCCCCCCCCCCCCCCCCCCCCCCCCCCCCCCCCCCCCCCCCCCCCCCCCCCCCCCCCCCCCCCCCCCCCCCCCCCCCCCCCCCCCCCCCCCCCCCCCCCCCCCCCCCCCCCCCCCCCCCCCCCCCCCCCCCCCCCCCCCCCCCCCCCCCCCCCCCCCCCCCCCCCCCCCCCCCCCCCCCCCCCCCCCCCCCCCCCCCCCCCCCCCCCCCCCCCCCCCCCCCCCCCCCCCCCCAAAATCCAACCATAAACCACCACATACCCCTAGTCCCAAACCCCCCCAACATAAACCTCTCAACAAAACACTCCGCCCCCCATACAAACGAAAACCATTACATACTGAGGCCCCGCCCCGATATCGCGCCCCAGCCTAAGATATAAACTCCCTACCTTGATATATTAACCGTATTTGATAACCCTGAATCATATACAATTGGAATCGCCCCTGCATTATACCTTAAATCTATATCTAAAGTTTTTCATACAAAATCTGTTATATCAAAAACCGTTATATATTATTTTGTGTGACATTATTTACTACCGTGTACACAAATCCTCCATTGCAGTGGTGTTAGCCAGAAAAAACATTCGGGGGTATGATTGAAATATCCAACAGGTTTTTAAACGGGACACCACCTAGAATAAAAGATAACTGTTTATTAGAAGTTAAGGTTCGAGCTAATTTTATTTTAGTAAACATTTTTCTTGCCTTAGATAAATTATTAAAAGGGCAACTTTTGAAAGAAAATTTTAGTAATCTACAGTAAATTTGGAAAGAAAGATTTTTGTTTTATTCCTTAATGGCACCTAGAAGAAAATACATAAAAGCATGCTACATACGAGTTTTAAAAGGATCTTTTGTATTTTTTTAAATTGCTAAAGATAATTACGAATAGGTATTAATGCAACTTATATATTCAGTTTTATTGTTGTTACAGGTATTGAATAACATATTTAACATTACCGTAAATTAAAATTTAATTATTTTACAAAATACAATACCCCCTTCGGATGCAGCAACTTTTATTTAGGGGTGTGTGTAGTTGTTTTAGGGATGGGTGTTGGGTGGTTATAGGGCCTTTGGGGGTTTTCTTGGGGCTGTTTTGTATCAGCCTCGCGCAGGGGCTGGGCCGCCCTGTGGGAATAAATAGAGTTGTTGCCAAAGGGGTTATTTTCTCTCTAAGAACCACTCGTGCTGAGATTCTAAACTGTAAATATCAGTATCAGCCGTATCTCCGCATTCAAGCAAGGGAGAATGACCGACTACAGCTTTTCCAAAGAGTTATTTTCACAATGTGAGTTCATCTATTCACATAAAACAATTCCTAGGCTATCCATTTTCTTATAAGCACGACGCTAGAATAAAATTTTGCAGACGGGAATGTTTCTTAAATAGATTTACAGGAATATTTTAATTTTTTTATGTATGTTCAAATCAATTTCAAATTATCTTGCTTATTGGGAACCTTAAATTTTTAATTAATATTGCCATTGTTAAAAAATGAATTAACGATGTGTATTTTTATTTATATACCAATAAGTTGATAAAACAGCTGAGAAAGGTTCTCTAAGAAAAAAATGTACCACTCGTGTAGAGCTGACTACAATGTTAGTCAGATAATATGAAGCCGTTATCTCCAGCATTATGATGATGGAGCACAGCTTTCAAATAATATAAAGGAAAAATCCACTCCAATATGATATCCCAGAAGATAATCATACCCACGGCAGGTCACTTTTAATATTATAAATTACAACTGCCATTGAAAAAACTGGGGACGAGCAATAGTTTTTAAATATGTTCACAGAATTCTTTCCTCTTTTGTATTTATATTGAAATCCGAATTCAAAATTATTTCGTTACAGCGTTTCATTTGTTAAAAAAATGGCATTTCAATGTTAAAAGTGTAATTAACCGTGTTGTGTATTTTTTTTATTTTTTTTAAATTACCAATATGTGCTTAGTGCTAAAGAAGAGAGAGACAACAAAAGCGCAACCTAACGGGTCTCAGTGTACACTAAGTCAGTCCAACAACCTGTGTGGACAGGAATGAACTAGACAATAATGTTCGCGCCTGGTTAGCCATTGGAAAGAAGCTATTCATCCGTTCACTGTCAAGTTACAATAGAAAAACAAAATTATCCAAAACCCGTTATATTTTTGCATGATTTTAAAGGAAAAGGGGGCTGGTTATCGGTAATGTTACTGTAAATAGTAATTACTTGCTAATATAACTTATACAAGGACATTTTGAAGAAAAAAAAAAACCAACCATTTACCAGACTCATCTAAACTTTTTTTTAGTTTTTTTTTTCTTTTTTTTAAACTTGCTAATTAAAAAATAATTTTCTTAAGAACCCTAAAATAAACTTAAACACAACTCAAAACAATCGTTTTTAAAAGTAATATTTTGTATCTGGCAAAAAATACTCTCCTATATTTCAGTAGTAATATTTTTTTAATTATCAGTCATGGATTACCGATAACTATTATTGTAGAACTGTTAGAAATAATTTGAATAGGTTTCAATGAATTTTCAGGAAAAGTTTTTATTACTCAGACACAATCTTTACAGCAGTAAGATTATGTTTCATCGAATCTCTCCTTTATGTTTAGGGCAAGTGACGCGAAGGACACCATAATCAAAAAATTAAGTTTCTTTTAGTTCATCTTCTAATCTAAAACCTGTAGTTTGTGGATTTATATGATAATTATTCCATTCGATACCTCCTCTATAAAATGAATGATTGCACAAAAATGTATGCAAGTTCCATTAAAAAAGATTAGATTATGGAGAGAAGACAACGCTTCACTCATTTGGCAATGATCAATCAAATTCCCTAGGCACCATATGTCTTCTCCCTTCAGTCAGACCTTGAGGCCGTATGTTCATGTCTGTATGCCAAAATAAGTGATAGATCTCATAATCACAACTCATCAACTACTAAGCATTTCGTAAAAAATAATAATAATAAAACATATAGAACTTCGTCGTGAATAAAATAAAGCCTGTGTTCATCTACAAAAAATCAAGTCCAATAAAAAAAGTAATCGTCAGGAAATATCATTCTTTCAGCATAGTTGCAAAATGCGGAATTTTAATAATTTCTTCTTTTCTTCTTTCTTTCTTTTCCTCATCAATAATAGCCGGACTAAAACAGCATTTCAATGTAAATTGGCTAGCTTCCCCTTCGTTAACGCTCCAATTCTCCTTCCTCCGTAAAGGGTAGCGTCCCTGGTAAATCTGTCTGCTGTTTATGACATGAGTTTCTGATATGTGGAGTCAGTTCGTCTAGAGAGAGCACAAAGAAAGTCGGCAAAGAAGATGCTCAAAATGAACTCGAAATGAAGTGAAACTTAAGATTCGCACGCAACCATAGTTACTTTACCTTGCAATGTTATGTGTCAGAATTTTTAGTTGGGGAAAACATTGGCCAAATAAGCAAGTTTGTATTTGGACCACTCTTTATTTAGCAACTGTTATCTGCAAGCTGAAGATTAGATCCCAAATTAAGGTTAATTTTAAAGGGATCAATAGGATTTTATGAACAGTACCATCCATGTGTACTCACTTGTATGTTGGATAGGGGAGTGGTTTTTCAAAAAAGGATGTTCTCTTCGATTGCTTCAACACCCATTTCACCATCGGACGAAAACACGATATTTGGGGACAACAACTGTATAGGTCGATTCGTTAATTGTGGTATTGGGTAAAACTGACTTTTATTGTTTAGTGTGTTCCCATTAACCTTTTGTAGCCATATTGGAAATTCCCTCCGTATTGGCTACATCGTATCCCGGGCTGAGTTGGCAGAGTCAATTTTACACCTGCATTTTTTTAACTCATAAGCTTCTTGGCAGGACTATCGAACATCAGCAGGAAAGTATCCAATTCTTCCGTCTATATATCTGAGGTTTGGTGCTTTGAGCGCTTAATAAAATCATATGAAACAGAAAAATTCTCCTGTGAAAATGTTCGTTTAGTTTTACTCTATATACGTAATCTCTATCCCTTCTCGCAGCGCCTTCTTTAATTGATATATTCAGACCCTGAAATTTTTAAAAACACGCCTTTTACAGGTTTATCTTAAGTCCATTGATCTTTGGTCAATGGTTTGGGTAGATTTATCCGAAACAGTACTTCATTTAAAAACGATATATTGTGGTTTATTTTCAAAGGAGACCCGTGAACCCAAAACTATTTAGTTTGTTGCACCTCACATGTATTAATTAATGAATTAAATAATTTAACGGTTAAGATTATTTAATTAACTTTACCACTTCTTTAGCCACATAATAAATATCATTAGAACAATGAGGTAGACCACTGATTTGCCTGAATGGCGTGTATTTGTCTAAGCCCCCCAAGTGGACTCTTTACAGAATTTTACTTATTGTCTAGTAATTCCGCCCTGTCCGTTTGTATTTGTGAAAACACTATCCAATGTCCTAGATTCCTGTTCTGCCCTGCCCTCACTACTAAAAATAAAACAAAGATCTTTTGTCATTTACTTATACAACAATTTCATGATCTTTGATATAAAAGAATATTAAAAATTACTTCAACTTTTTGTACATAAATTTATTTAAAAAAAGTCATGTATGAGTTCATCTAATAAAGTAAAAACTCATTGGAGACAAAGAAGATGGAGGTAGCAATTTTTGGAGCGCTGCCTGAAGAGCTTCCCTTATTTAATAATCATTATTGATTTATTAAAACAACTTGTTTAAGCGCAACAACAAAAGAACAAGTCGTATTAGAACAAAAAAACCACTTAAAATAACCGTTCTTTAGGGGGTTTTTAATACAGAGTGTTACCTGGACAAAAACAATGCGTTAAGTTCGTCTCTCAATTACACATTTTAAACAATATTTAAATTTTATGTGTCAGCTGTATATCAGCATGCAGGTAAGAAAACAAACTTGCTTACAGCCTACAAAAACATGGCAAAAAGAACAACAGAAAGTAATATACGTTAACCCTACTGCAAGGTTTTTAAATTGAGTATATATGCATTAATGATTATAAATTGCAAGAAACGTTAAAAATTGAAAACGAGAATTATTTTTAAAAAAACAACGTTATAGTTTTAATATTTTTGCATTCATATTGTACAAAAAAACAAAGTATTTAAATAATTGCTGCCGTTTTTCCAATTACAGTAATGTGTTAATAAATTTTATAAAACTTTGGTAATTTTAATTTAAAATATCAATATTATTTTAGTACTAAAGACGATTAGAAACAACAACAAGGCACCTACTATTGGTCTCAGCTAGTAACTATTTCAGCCTTCTAAACTGGTGGACAGGAACCAAACTAGCAGTACTCCTGCCTGGTGGCCATTGGCAGAAGAGAAGTTATTCTTTTATCTAAATTAGAATACAATTGAATACCCGTACCACACGCATTACAACTGTAAAGAAAACAAATTTTGAGTATCTTATATTAAGTTATTTATAACTTTGTTATGTGAAATGAGTATCTTATAACTAATGTTTTACAATAATACGTGTAATAAAAGAGCAGTGTAATTTACAGCTGTCATAATATTCCTGAATGATTTTAGTTTTTTTCACGATCAAGTTTTCAATCAAACAAACGATTATAAAAAAAACACGATAGTGGAATGATGTTATATAGTCATTGGATAATTGAAAATATTCCAACAGGTTTAAAGAAGGGGCTTTCCCTTGGATAAATGTTTTTGTGGCTAATTTTAAACTATTTTAAAATTAATTTTACTATTAGTCATATATTTTATAGCTGAAACCATAGTATCACCAAAAGGCAATGATGATTTTTAAAGAATTATAAAAATATTTTATAACTTACTAGTTATTAGCGGGGGGGGGTGGGGAGTTTTAAGTTATAACTAGTTAAGTGATTTTTTAAAAGGATATTTTTTATCCAAAACAATACAATTGGTCCTAACAATGAATATTCCCAGTTTATTAATTTTCATACCATTCCTCATCCAAATAAACTATCAATCTTGATAGGATTAATAGGATTTCGGTACATTTTACCAATATGTTATCATGTAAAAAAATGTATAACACAATGTTTTAATCAATATAAAGAAATGGAAATGGCCGCCAAACCCTGATTACGCTTTTCCACAACCTGCCGTAGTTTATAATTAAATTATACAATACAAAGAACTGCTAGACTGTAATAAAAAAGAAACGTTTACAGCTGTATTCAAAACAATTTTAAAACGAGTTTCAGACATTATTTAGAAAACCAGCACAACCATTCCAAAAATACCCTAAACCCTCTAATTGCGTGTAAAACTCATTCCCTTGCAGATTTCATCAGAGTGTGAAGCGAGGTTTTAGTACTCATAATTCGCTATCTCTGGATCGGAGACTTACAATACCAAGACATGTGATCAACGGCTGAATGTAGTAGGCGGGGTTATAACCCACCCCCACCACCGCCCAAAAAAACCACTTCAACCTTCTTAATCGTTCATTAGCTCTGTGACACATGCTGGCAAGCTCTATGATTTGCAGATGGTTGTGGTGCCGATAATCTTTATTAATAATTTCAATGGTCGAGAGCGAGTAAGGATGTACAGAATAAGTAGCCACACTTTTTGATCGACGTTGAATAGATTGTCAATGAATTTGCCCATTCTGTGCCTCTAATAGACTGCACTAGAATGTGCTCTTCTACAGGCACTTTTGTTATTCTTTGGTTTAACGTTTTACCAACATAATAACGATGGAGTCAAATGTCTGAAATCCCTGTTATACGTTATTGTTAAATAATAATTTTATTTTGTTTTCATCTAGCATTGTCGCAAAAAAACTAGTATTAGTGAACTCCCGCTGACAAGTTCTAACTTTAGCTAGGCAAAATTAACGTGTTATAATATTGATAAACAATGAATTTCGTTCTAATTTTAATTTAAGCATGGGCCGTTATTCACAGCGCTTTCAGGTAAGAAGTGACTGACTACCAGATTACCAAAACCAGTTCATAGAGCATATCTAAGCGCCAAAGGTTCTGAATCAGAAAAAAACCTAATTATATAATTTCTAATTATAAAGTTGCTGACAAACTAAAACTTTGAGGGACGGGAAGGTGGAGTGAATGTGGTATGACGTTTTACAGTTTTGTTACTCTTTGTACTTCATATTTAAACGGACAGTTAACATATTTGTATGAGAGAAAAAACTTTTTAAAATACGAGTATTATGTGGAACAATGTATTAAAGTATTCGTATTTTTATTTTTGAAATACCAATAATATATTTGATATTGAGAAACAGTGAACAACAACAGTGAACCTATTGGTGTCCGGTCTAAAACTAACTCGGCCAGAAGTGGGTTATTCGTTAGCATCTATACTTATTGGATAAGACTCCATTAATTTAAGTTAACAGTGGTAAATATATTTTAGTTTTTTTTAACTGCCAAAAACTGTATATTTTATTACCAATATAATCCTCGGATTATTATTACTTTTATATCAGGTTTACCTAAAGTAGGTAATTTAACATGGCACAGATAGGCGCTGACCGGGCTTACCTCCTTTGCCACCCTTAGTTATTATACACATAACATATAGTGATTTGGGTATTGATAAATGTAGAGAATTGATTTCAATGTGAATGTTAAATTTTAGCTCCCAGTTCACCTTCCTTATTGAAGTACCAGTTAAAATTAAACTTTAAATACTTTACAAGATACGATACGAAGGCCTATTTCTGTAGTGGCGTTTTACTCCTCGGGTATACCCCCCCCCCCCCCCAAAAAATGTCAAAGGTTCTCTGAAAACCACTGGTGTAGATTTATTCTTAAACATTACAATTATAAGCCGAATCTTTGCATTCAAGGTAAGAATGACTGGACTACTAGCTTTCAAAACTCCTATTTTTATAAAACCAGCACGGGCCTTTTTTTTTTTTGGAAAATTTTAAACTTTTTCACAAGCTATTTTAAGAAACATCACACTTAATTACCTACCTAAACACAAAATATTTTCAGGGTTTAAATTTTTCAGGGTTATACTAAATAATTCAGCGTTGTTCTTATTAGTAATATCATGCAAGTCATATGGTGGGCAAACTAGATTAAAGTAACTAGATAAATTATCTGTTTATGTTTCGTAAATAGATTTTAGTTTTTTTAACTGACAAAAAACTGTATATTTTATTACCAATATATCCTGATATAATTCTTACCTTATATCACCAGGTTTACCTAAGTATGGTAATTTCACATGGCAAGATAGGCGCGGCACAGGCTATCCACTGTCACTCCTTAGTTATATACACATAACATATAGTGGGAATTGGTTGATTAAAGTTGTAGAGTTGGTTCAATGTTGAATGATTAAATTTAGCTTCCAGTATTCACCTTCCTTATTGACAGTACCGTAAAATTAAACTTTAAATAACTTTACAAGATACGATAACGGAAGCTATTTCTGTAGTGGCCGTTTTACCTCCTCGTAAACCCCTTCCCCCCCCAAATGTCAAAGGGTTCTCTTGAAAACCACTGGTGTACGAGCTAGTATTCCTAAACTACAATATAAGCCGAAATCTTTGCATTCAGGTAAGAATGACTGAACTACAGCTTTCAAAAACCTATTTTTATAAAACAGCACGCTTGAATTACTATCAAAAGGTATTTTAAAAAACAGCACACTTAAATAACCTAAACACAAATATAGTGGTTGGGAATAAACTGAATGAAAAATAAACTGGTATAGTTCGTTTGGTTTATTTTTAATTTTAACCGATTAGTCAGTTAACTTTTGATGCAACCAGTTAAAGATTAGGCATAAGACTGAATTCTCCTACCGACTATTTTTTCAATAAGTCAACTGTTTCTATAGACTTAGTCTATACTGTAAACTAGTCGATGATTCTGATTCGGTTTTATTTTAAATTAGTCTTGGACTATTTTTAATAAAGTTAATTGACTTGTGCAACTTAGGTTTGAAGTAGTAAATTTATTATTATCGGTGTTATTTTAAAAATTAGTCCTAAGACTACAATATGTTCTAACAGGAATAATTTTCAGTAAAGTTAACTGATTGTGCAGACTTAGTCTGTTCTTGAATTAGTCGTTTAATTTAATCAGTTATTTTAGTTAAGCCAGTCTCGTACTTTAGCAATTACCTCTTCTGTTAACTTTTGGTGATTCAAAATTTAAATAAAATAATTAGTATTGACATTTAAACTGTACATCGTAATTAATATTGTAATCTATTTGCGTATTATATATAAATAATATTATATTTCAAAATTTTATACATCTAAAATGAATAAACAAAATTAAAAATACGATTATAGAATTGTTTACCCGGTTCGGGGTTGGTTTGACATTCTTGATATTGCCTCGCGCTGCGTTCGTTGTGTCTCAATAGGTAGCCTATGGTTCTTTTTTCCCCAACCCATCCCACTGACTCTCCATATCCTAGACAATTAATCAGTAGGCGTAGGGCAGACGAACGGTTATAGAATTTTTGATTTTGGCGTTTAAACCGAGTGTTCATTGCGTGATTGACGGTTGACGTGGTTGATAAAATGGTATTTTAAACGCTGGAATGATAATTGTTTCAAAAACTCGATGTGTGTTTGATTTTATTTATTTATGTGTTTTTAATTAGTCTTTGTTACTCGATTTAAATACAATGCGTTAAATTTGTCATTTTCCCGTTAATTGTTTTGTTCTTTTAAGGTTCCATTGAAAATTATACTAAGACGTAAACATTAGTGCACTGTGTTTGCAACATACCAGTATTATTTAAATTGCCAAAATTTTAATAGACATAATAAACTTTCAATACTAGATTATATAGGTGATAATAATCAAGGTGTTTTGTGAATGATGATAAGATTTTGTTTAAATAGTGTGTACTGGAAAATGTATTACTTTAAAAGTACGTTAAACAGAACCGGTAGTCTACTTATTAAGTGTGATATTGTAATGTGTTAATAAAAACTTATAATACTACAAAATAAATTGGGTTGTGGCAATTCAGCTAAGTGATCTGATTAATATGAAGCCTACACAATTAACGTAAGCCAGCCAATGTGGATTGAATTGAAAGAGTAATCGGTTATTCATTCCACTAAAACAACCGATTAACTGACTGGTTAAGTCGGTTATAAAAACCATTGGATATCACATCACTACTAAGACCCACTCGTGTTAGATATTCTATACACATAATTATTACAGTATGAGTCGTACCTCAGCATTGTTAGGTAAGAATGACTGACTACAGCTTTCAAAATAATACTAAAAAGATTATTTGTCATATAGCAGTTTTAATCTGGAAGAAAGAATTAAGGGGAGCGGGTCGTTCCTATCCCGCGCAGCGTTAAATTTTACAAAACTTTAGGTACATGTATTGTCAAAACTAAGTAAGTTTACAACTTCAAATTTTTTGTAGGCAAAGAGTACTCCTTTATAAACATCCATCCTTCGGCAACTTTAGTAAAAAAATCTTTAAAAAAAATTTTTTTAGGAATTTTTAAAAAATTGTGTGTAAAAAAATTATTATTTTTTGTATACCAAAAATTTTTGTTTCTCATTTGTTTTTTTAATAAAGAATGATAAAATATTGCAACACCATTTGGAATGGCCACTGTTCTAGTATGCATACCAAATTTCTATTCTCTAGCATTTATAGTTTTTGAGATACATGTACCTTTATATGCAAAAAAAAACCAAGTTTCCGGGGGAAAATGTCCGGTAAAAGGCAAAAATGACTGCTAAACTAACCTTTTGCTGCTAAACATCCCAGTCCGTACTCAAGGGTCATCTGGGTCTTCATTTTCCTCTTCTAAATTCAAGTTTTCTTTTCCTCCTAGCAACTCTAAGCCTCCTTGTTGGTCATGTCGAAAAGCAGATTTTTCTGCCTTTTTCAAATCGTATTGTAATCAAAATTTCGCAATGCGGCAACAGCGATTCTCGCTCAGTTTGATTCCTAGCTTGTTATGCACATCCAAATTTTTGCTGGTGAATCCATTATTAAAAGTTTAAAACTGCATCATATATGCAAAGTTTTAGAGTGTTTAGCCTTAAACAAAAACATTATTTTTTTTAGGGCACCTTAGACCAACGGCATTGTTGAAACTTTCGCTTTTCTGGTTTTGAGTCTTTTGGTCAAGGCATTTTTTTAGAAGATCCGGATTGGCTAAATTCTCTATAAAGTTTGTTTGATCTGTACCATCACTTCATATGGCAAATTGTGTGACTTATGGCTGAAAGTCTGATGTTAGGGCTCGGCTTTATTATAACCACCGCACCACGACTCCGGCCTCCTTTGGACATAGGACATGTTGCGCGGAGTTTCATCATTCGATATTTTGTGGAAATAAGTTGCCCCACATTTTTTTAAAAACCATTGTTGAAGATCTGATCCACCTCTTTTTATAGACTAGGCCATAATATTCTTGCAGCTTGTCTATGGTCATTAATTTGTTTTCCTATTCTTGCCCCCTATTGCTCTATTATCTTTTCAGTTTTTGTTTTTCCCAAACCGTTTCTTCAATTATCCCTTTAGTCTGCTCCCCATTCTCTTCTTGACATGATTACGCATTCCAGTTTTCTTACTTCTACCTTCATCTCCCATATGGCTTATCGTCAACCACCTTTTTTAAAACCATTGCTGTCACCATCTCCTAAGTATCGTTTACACATACCGTACATTTCGATCTCTGGACTTTCGGAAAACATCTAGGGACACCGCAACTTCCATGCCGGCCCACTTGACCCTTCGTAGTTTTTTGGAACATACATGATTAAGGTACTATTTTTTTTTTACTTTTCATGTACAGTGCAGATTTTGACAGTATATTTGGACATTATGGAAAATCCAACACACTTGCCAGTATCTAATGATGTTACGCTGACAAACCCCATTTAGTGACTTGTGTCCCCATCCTCTTGCCAAGACCCATCTAAACAAACCGTCAAGATCTCTTTTTGACGTTTTCTTACAACACTCATGTACAGACACCAGCTTCCTCAATTGCCTGCTTCAAATACTTTCACTAGTCACAATTTTCAACAGCCTGATAAATTTATGTTACTACAAGGTCCTATTTATTATTGAGTGGGTAAAGGTAAGTCTTAATGAACTCAGTAATGTTACCGTGCACTGATACCTTTCCATCGTTCTCATTCCGAAATAAATGTCAAGTTTACCTCATATTTTCCATTCCATTTTTTATTGAGTTATAGTAAAAAGTTAGTTGATTCCAAACAAACACACATTTCAGTTCAATAAGCACAGCCAACCTAATCTTTTCTTATCCGTAGTATCAAAAGTTTCCTAATGCATCTTCGCTATCGCAGAATTTACATTTTGAACAAATCTTTTTAATTGGCTCACTAAAAAACTAAGATTCCAAAATAAACACAACCCATCCCGTGTCCTTCATAATTGTCATTATTTATCAAAGGACAGTTTTTAGCAAGCATAGCTAATGTTTGTCAATAGTAGTAGGCCTAGGGCTAAGCTAAGCAGAATCTTTTTGGGTAGGCCTAGATATAGAGCCAACTTACGGTACTGTTACCTCTAAATCACGTTTAGATTTAGTTTTTATAAACTAACCTTTGCTCTTGCATGGTTATAAGAAGTTGTAAAACACTTCAAGAAACCATAACACACTCCTAATCGCCAACTAACTATGAATAAAGTGCAACAGCTCTTTTGTGCTGATATATTATGTTACTACAAAGGTCCTATTTTTTGAGGTCGGGTAAAGGTAAGTCTAATAGAATGAAACACAGAATGTTACCTGCACTGATACCTTTTTCGATCGTTCTCATGCAGTAAATAAATTTCAAGTTTACCTCATATTTTCCATTCTCATTTTTTTTAGAGTTGTAAAAATTAAGTTGATTCCAAACAAACACAACATTTCAGTTCAATATTTCACAGCCAATCCAAATCTTTTCTTATCCGTAGTACAAAGTTCTATGCAGTCTTCGCTATCGCAGAATTTACATTTTACAATTTTTTTTAATTGCCTCACTAAATAACTAAGATCCAAAATAACACTACCCATTCCAGTTCCTTCATAATTTGTATATTTATCAAAGGACAGTTTTTAGAAGCAGAGCTAATGTTTGCATTAGTAGTAGGACCTAGGGCTAGAGCTGCAGAATCTGTTTGGGTAGGCCTAGATTCTAGGTCCAATTACGGTACTTGTTTCCTTCCTAAACTCACGTTTAGATTTAGTTTTGTAACTAACCTTTGCTTCTTGGCATGGTTTTATAAGAAGTTGTAAAAACACTTCAAGAAACACTAACACACTCCTTATCGACCACTAACTATGAGAAGTAAAGTGCAACACTTTTAGTAAAACACAATTATCCGACACAAACACATATAACATTAAAACCTCCTAAGCATATCAAAAACAAATAAAGCAATATTCTTTCTGTCATCTGTATTCCCAGTTGTCAGTACCAGGTTGGACCAACAGAGCAAAGCCATAACATACTTATAACTAACTAACACACATGATATATATGATTGTGTCAGCCAACATCTTACGAACTGCTGCAAAAAACTAGTGAACATCTTTTGTTTGTGAATTTTTTTTTGGTAATTTATAAATTTATTTGAGCATTAATACTTACAATATATTTTAAAAATACACACTTTAAACTATTAAAAAATGCAATAAAACATTTTTCTAATTATTTTTTAATTTTCATCGACCTGCTTCCCCTTAATTGTTGTCATTTTTTATAAGCAAAATACTTACAAATCTTGGGACGGGAGTGCTTTTGAATAGGGTTACAGAAAATTTCGTTTTGTTTTATATTGAATCAGAATTCAACTGTTAGCTTACATCTTTTATTTATAAATGTAGTATAATGTTAAAAATGTATTTACCGTGTGTATTTTTTTTATTTTGTTTACCGATAAGTGTTTAGTGCTGAGGAAGAGAGAACAACAACAGCGCGCCTACTGGTCTCAGTACAAACTAACTTAGCCAGTAACCTGGTGGATAGGAACTGAACTAGCAATACTGCTGTCTGGTGGCTGTGTAGGCAGAAGTTATTATTTTATAATAACTTTTTTATAATACAAAAGTTCAGTCTTATAATTGCTTAACAACTGGGTGGAACTTATACACATTTGTATGGATACCTGTTTGCCACAATGTCGTAACTTAGTTTTGTAGCTTTAGTCGCCAACATTCGACAAGGGTAAATTAATTATATCCTCTGATATTAAAGGCAATAATATGTATTCAAAATGTAGATTATTACGTAGGGAACAAATTAAAAAAAGAATCAACAGGCTACCTATAATATAATTCTTGAGAAAAGTGTTACCTATCTAAACAAAAAACATAGTTTTACAGAAAACGCATTTTGAAGTTCATTGTAACCAACTCTATAAAAATACAAAAATTAAACTTACAGTTAATAGTGTCCAGGGGCATATGCTGGGTTATCTGGATCCTCTCATTCCTCAAGCAACTCTTCCAGTCTTAATTTGGTTAATTTTGCCCTCTTGCGGCACTTCTTTTCTAATTTCTCGATGGCATTTTCTACTTGTTGGATTCGGATCTCATCTTTCTGTTTCATTTGTCTGACCAAATTGTTGCCAGGCTTGTAGCCTAATTGGTTTAAATCTAAACATCTCACAATATTACCTACCTTGATTGAAGCATGCAACAGCCTCATATACACCTAGTTCAAGGGTTGAGACCTTAGCACAAATGTATTTTTAGGAAGTCGAGACCAAAATATGTTGTTGACGGATTCATTGGGGGTTTTGTGTACCTCCATGTAAACATTTCCTTTGGAGGTCTGGTGAAGCAAAGTCCCTAAATATTGGTTTTATTTTGTCCATTACCACTTTAGGGAGGTGGAAATGATCTTTATGATCATAGGCCTACTTATTGGCCATCGCTCTCTGGTACTTGCACCAGCTTTTTCAGCACCTACCGGACAAAGGCTAAGAAGAGGAGATTCGTTTGATGAGTACAAATGAAAAATCTAGAGACCACACCTTTTTTCATGTCATCTAGGTAGTAGTATTCCAACGAATACCCAGTCCTTAGTAATTTTGAATGTCCAGAATAGCACTATCCGTCCAGTCGACCACGACCCCCAATTGTTTTTCTCGTCCTCAAGCTTTGAACCAGCCATTTGCTTTTTTTAGTGTTTTTCAAACGGGATCCCATCCTTTTCTGTACATGCCCTACGCACTCTAATTTCTCTATTTTAAAATTAGTGCCATAAGGGCATGAGTTTTTGAACTGTTGGGAAAAGCTGCGCTGTCGCCATCTTCTAAGTAATATTTATATTTTACACCGTACTTGTCTTCCGATTCAGTAAACATATTATTAACTCCGCACACTTCCATGCCTCCACTTACACCTTCAAAGTTAGCCCTCACAATTAATTTTTATGTTGTTTTTCAAGCCTTTTTTTAACACCTGCAATGCTTTACTAAAGATTTTTACATCAAGCACTTTAACCTGTGTCAACACTTACTGCTGTTACTACACATTCAGCGACCTGTGGCTGCGGCGCTGCCACGTTCCATCTAACGAAATTGAAAGGTTGTCCCTCTCACCATTATATTTCACAACAGTCTCTTCCACAGCATGCTTGAGCACACAAACTTGTTTCACTGCTTCACATATCCGTTTCTTATAGTATTTGAATGCCGGTGGGCTGGGACAAATTCATAACACCACAAAATGTTTTAGCCGCTTCCTCTCCCTTACTGATACAACGAAAACCATAAACCAAGCTTGGTATTGCAATTCTGACTGCTGATCATTCATCTTTTTTATCATTTATTACTAACCACTTCTTTACCCACAACCAGTGCATTTTATCGTTAGTTTTACACTTAGGCCTAGCCTAGTAGCTGTGTTCCAAGTTAGTGTTGATCTCCACAATCAACGCAAACTGCAATTTTGGTTCAGCATTTTGTTCTAAAAAGTTTGAAATTAATAATATCATAACACTCATTATTTTTTATCAATAAATAAATCGTAATTTTTCAAGTGTGGTTCTACCTTCCTTTTGATGAACTAACTTTGTTGCTAACAATAAGTGCAGTTGGCGCAGAATGACTAGGACTATGCGTAGACTAGATTTGCACAGATTCATTATCACACTCAGATAATTTCCGTTTTCTCTTGTACCAAAAATCTTGTTAGGTCTTTTACTAAAAACCTTTTTAGAACGAGGCATTTTACAGCTAAATCAAACAAATAGTTTCTATCTAATCACTGTTTGATTATCTAAACACAAAACATAATACATACAAATTCCACAAATGTCTTGTATAGCCTCACCACTGTCACTGTAAACAAAAACAATAATAAAGTTAACAGCTGATAAAACAGCAGCTAGCATAATATATTAAATAAAGGATTAGAATGACATAGAGTAACAAAAATAAAATTTGTGGAAATAGGTTTGTACTGTATAATAAAATCTACCAGCAAGTGTGTAAGGATTTATGGACAAGTCAAAATCTCTTTGCAATTCTTTAGAAAAAACAGCTATAAAAAAAGGACTAACCATCAGAAAATCTTAAGTGAAGTATTTTCTGAAAAAGAGAATGAAACAAGGAATACAAAATCACAAAAAGAATTTTCGGTAAAAAAAAAACATTTTTTGCCCATCCGAGTCCCCTTAATTGTAGTTTAATCATAATAAAATGTGCCAAAGTAGATGTCAATCGGAACTGGCACGTAGTTGATGTGGGTTTTTTTCCTGTACATTTTGAAATCTGTACACAGTCATTTCTCACTTGAATGCTGAGATACGGCTCATATTGACGTTGTAGTCTAGTGTAGCTAAACAAGTGGTTTTTAGAGAACCTTTTTTGACACACAAATGAGAGTATCTCTTTCAACTAGATTACACTATCTTTGATGTCGAAAAGAGTTTTATTTTAGGTTTCTTCGTCAACCTCTTTGACGAACAAAACATGCTGCACTAAGCCAAATGTAAACTGGAGCTGAATTCAACATTCACATTGAATCAACCCTTATCACTGTAGCTACGTATTTATGAGTAGATAAGTAAGGGTGCCGGTGATTTGGTCTTCTGTCTGCCCGATCTAACTGTAAGTTTTCACTCTCTTCAGGTGTTTATTTTGCTGTTTGGAGTTAGTTCAACGTTGTAATAGATACATTCTTAGAAAGAAATATTTCCGCGAGTTAAGAGACAAATAAAACTAAAAAATAAAAAAAAGTACTTCAGACTAAAATAAGGGAGTCGTGGGTTTCAAAGAGATTCTCTGAGAACCACTGGTGTGGAATTTTATAGTGAAGGTAAACAGTTTCACGATATGAGCCGTGTCTCAGCATTCAAGTAAGAATGACTGACCACAGCATCTAAAATTTTAGTTATACATGCAGCTGACTGGGATCAGAGTTTCATTGCCACCAACACATTAATTACTTTTAATTATAAAGTTACTATGAGTAAAACTTCGGATGGGAGCATTTTGATGTGGAACGCCATAATTTTATTCTCTTACTATTAGTATTAAACAAAAATTAATATATTATTTGAATCAAATGCTAAAATTTTACATACGGTATAAATGTTAAAGAATTAAACTAACTACCTATTTTATTTTCATTTTATATAACAATAATTATATATTTTTGGGGAAAGAGTGAAACGACAACAGCGACTATTAGTCTCAGTTGTAACTAACTCAGCCAGTAACCTGGTGGACAGGGAACTGAACTAGCACTGCTGTTTTGTTTTCCTGGTGGCCATTGATAGAAGTTATTCTTTTATTTAAACATGTTATAAGGATCATAACAGGAAACTGTAAAGAACCAAACAAATGTTGGGTAACTTGCATGCGTTTAGTTATACTTATAATTAAACCGAATCTTATTAGGATGTTTTAAAATATCACTTGTAATAAACCACTGTAATGAATTATCATAATATTCAGAATGATTTTAGTTTGTAACTAACAAGTTACAATTACAAAAGTTTATCAAAACCCGTTATAATAATACTTAGTGGTGTGACGTATACCGTAGAAGTTCCTGTGCTTGCAGTGGCGTAACCAGACACAATAGTAGTGGGATAATTGAAATATGATACAGGTTTAAGAATGAGCTACCCGTCGGATACAAAGGTTCTAGAAACTTCACTCTTTAGCCAAAATAAATATCATAGAACAATGAGGTAGGACCAATGATTTGCCTGAAGGCATGTATTGGTCTAAGCCCCCAAGTGGACTCTTTACAGAATTTTACTTATTGTCTGTATTCCGCCTGTCCGTTGTATTTGTGAACACTCTCCCATGTCCTGTATTCCTGTTTCAGCCATTATTATTGATTTTATTAAACAACTGTTTTAAACGCAACACAAAAGAACAAGTTCGTATTAGAACAAAAAACAGTTTTATTTCACCATAAATTAGTGCTTTTTATACTGTAATTTGTAATACAACGTAATTAAAATATAACGTAATTTGGTTTAAGTAGTTGTAGCGAGGATTCATTACTCATGAACATCAAATGATTAGGTATCATCGACCATTTAAGTATTTATTGCTTATTATACTGATGCCCTAACTTATATTGTATCAAAATATTTATAAGTCAATGAATGGAATTACATTGTTCATAGTGTACAAGCATTTAAAAATATTTATTGGCGTATCTGATAATTACCCATAGTTAATTTAAAAACAATTTTCATGGATATATTTATGTCTTGGAACCTTAAAAACAATATACTTAATGCTATATATGTAAGATATTTCTTTTTATTCCTCTAATTCATTCACTCGTTCAGTCATTATAATGATGAGCCAATATCTGCAATCAGGTAAGAAATGACTGACTACAGCTTCCAAAATCAGTTAAGAACAAAACCAAACATGAGAGAAAGTATCTAATGATTAATCATTGTATATTATAAATTACAACTAGTAAAAGTTTGGACGGGGCGTATTTTTAATGATGTTACGTTTTTATTCTCTTTATATTCATATTGAACGACAATTAAAATATCTATATGAAAGATAAAAGTTAAAATACTACAGTATTATGTGAAACAATTTAGTTAACTATTTTATTTTTATTTTTAAAATAACAATAATTATTTGATATTGAGAAAGAGTGAACAACAACAGCGAACCTACTGGTGTCGATCAAAACTAACTCGGGCCAGTAATCTGGTGGACAAGAACTGAACTAACACTGCTGATTGTTTCCTGGTGGACCATTTTTGGAAAGCTATTCCTTTATTTAATACTGAGCCCGATGTGAACATTCATAGTAATGGTATTTGCACTTACTGTGGTGTACCACAGACACCGGGTCTGAAAGTGTTGACATAATACACGTTGATTGACAAGAGAGACTTGGCAATCACACGAAGCTTTCTGACATCTGTCCGCTACAATGACATACCAGTATGCAGCTTTAATCGCTGACATCCAATAAGTGTAACTCCTCAGGTATTAGTTTTAATCTTATCTATAAAGTCGGTGACTAAAAAACTTAAAATATCCTAGACTTTACAATATAGTGTAATCAAGTTGACGAGGTACTCTCATTATGTTACAAGTGAAAATTTATTCAATTATTTTGCGAGGGAGTACAGTAAAATTAAAATTTCAATATTTTACAAAATACGATACGAACCCAATGTATTTAGTGGTGTTGATCGCCTCGCCACTTATCCCTGGATCAGTGGTTCAAAGAGGTTCTCTAAGAACCACTTGTTTAGCTATTCTAGACTACAATGTGTCAATATGAGCCGTATCTCAGCATTCAGGTAAGAACGACTGAGTACAGCTTTCAAAATATACAGAAAACTATCCATGCCATCCTGCCAATCTTGTCCATAAAGTACATGGAAATCATTTTATTATAAGCATTCTACAATGAATTCTGGGGCCGGGAATGCTTTTAAATCTGTTTACCGAATGTGTCTGTTTGTATCTTTATTGAATTAGAGTTCAAATATGTACTTAGATATTTTAATTTCTAAATACAATGCAATGTATAAAAATGAATAATTAATGTATTTTTTTTAAATTTTTAATACCGATAAGTGCTTAGTGCTGAGGAAGAAAGAAAAACAACACAGCGCACCTATTTGTCACAGTCCCAAACTTAGTTAACAACCTGGTGGTCAGGAACTGAACTAGACAATACTGCTAAAGTGTTGGCCATTCGCAAACTTAATTCTTCAATTTTTTAAAATACCGGGACTATTATACTATTACTTATTCATCCGTCACTATCAAATTGTAATAAAAAAACCAATATTATAGAAACCGTTATAATTTCATGATTTATACCATAGAACTCTCTCACATTGCAATGACATAGTCACACAAACATTTTGAGGTATATTGAATTTACCTTCTCATACAAATTTTTTAAATTTTTTTTCTTAACTTACTAATAAACACTAAACTGATAAAAGCAACTCAAAACAATGTTTTAAAGTAATATTTCAAAACTGGAATGTACGACAGTTATTGAGACCTCTCCTATATTAACTTTATTGTTATTAATATCAGTCTAGATCACATAACTACATATTACTTGTAGACTGATTTAGTTTACAAAAACATTGTCTACGATAAACGAAAATTAAAAATAGTTCACTTTCTCTACATAAATTAAGAAAAAACTAATTCATGTCTTTATATTAGTAAAACTACATATATTCTTTCATACACAAAGATAATCATTAGTTCATCAACGTAGTGAAACTTATTGGATACCAGAAGATGAGATAGCTGTCTGAGTGCTGCCAGAAGAGCTTTTCTCCTTTAATATGTCCTAAGAGAACAAAAACACTTAAATAAGCCTTCTTTGAGGGATTTGTAATGTAATTTGTTACAGATCAAAATCAATTTCAGTCGACATCGTCGTCATTTTGATAACGTTTAGTTTAAAAATACACACAAATACGATGAACCAGTGTAATTTGGCTGCATATATTGTAGGACTATAGGTCCGTGACTAATTTTGACGATGGTGGCTGCTGACGTCACGTTTCTACAGGGCAGGTCAGTAAGTCTACGTTTATAACGGTGGACTACAGATCCTAATTTCCAATAATGACCTGTACACTTTTCACTCTAGTGAACTTAAATGGCGTATTTACTAAGTTTACTAATGTCAACAGAGTTTTACTGAAATCATAATTTTGAGTTAAAGAGTATGAAATTGAATATTAATAATTATGATTACTTTAAGCAGTATATTTCTCTCTAAGGTTTATAAAAGTATTATAACAGTACTAATGAATAATTTTGCATGCCATTAGTTTTATTCTATAATGTTAATTTTAACGTAGAATTACTGGTATTAATAATTTGTTTTCATTATGTATTCAAATGTACCAAATTGTTCTTTATAACGCATAAATTTTTATTATTTATGATAAAGTAAAAGTAAGATAAAATCTCTAGTAAAAAGTAAGAAACAGTCGTAGGTAAATATATAATATAGTATACCTCAACTGTACCTGATATTTTATAGTTCTGCAAAAAAGTCCAGAATTAAAACTATCTTTTGGTTTATATCCAAACTTTTACATGAGGTTTATAATTACAGTATATCAAAAGATTAAGAAAAACAAAATATATGTCATTGGCTACTTACTGTTATTATTAATAACAGGACCTATTTACCAAACAATGTAAATCTCCAAGATGAACTATTTGCGTCAATTTAAAAATTAAAACTAATACGCGTCCAAACACCTTTTAGTTTTTCTTCTCATATGCAAAAAGGGATAGGCACTTTCTCTGAATAACCAATAAAAGTATTATTAAAAACGAAAAAGATATTTGATGCCTATTAATATAATACATCTAAAATGAGACATCCCCCATAATTACGACTGGAATTAAGGGCGTAAGACTGAAGTTTGGTAATTTTTGGTAAGGACCTAAAATATAGCTCGCAGCCAGTACAGCCAGTTCTTATCATTTGCAAACGGTAGGTTTACCCCACAGTAATATACTGAGAAAAGGTTATAGTTTACTTTCCCTCATAGCTCTAGTTTGGATCTCGATACACCCGTGTAACCACTGCATCGTGAGTACAGTCCCCTTGCCAACCCTTCGTCAAAGAGACCCTTGAGTAGGGCAGTAGGTCCCAGGCTGTGACTATGACCCCAGTGTCCGCCTTTCAAGTAGTAACTATGAATGATCTCCGTGGTTAAACTCTGCCCCTGACATGTTTAGTGTCAATTCTAGATAAAACTATAAGAGATAATTAAAAGATTAATCTAAATTCGTCCCAATGTTTATATTTCAAATATCTCAAATTTTGCGATCAATTGTATACATTCGCTGTGTCAAGTTTCCTTTTAATCGTTTCATTATAAAAAATATTGTTTTAACGCTAGGACCCTACTCCAAACATTTGCAATGTAAATTCTGTATAAAGCTATGATAAATTCATATAACATAATAAAACTCGTCATATACAAAAGATATTAGAACTAGTTCATTCATTCATTAATTTTATTTTTAGTTTTGATATCTCTGGTTATATTATATTTTAATCGAGCCTTTTTATACTGAAATCTATATATCAAGTTTTTAATAAAATTTTTACTATCAAAACTCGTTATATAATACTTGGTGGCATGATTTATTACCTTATTAAATTTTACCACTTGGAGTGGTGTAGCCAGACAAAACTTTTGGGGCAGGAATTAAAATATCCAACAAGTTAATGCTTCAATAAATTATGAAGAGCAAAGATTTTACATAGAAATTTACTAATTTATCAAAAAATGTAAGATTTGTGTTTATTACTTACTAGTCACAAATGTTGATTAAGAACCTCAAAAAAGATAAAAGCAACTCAATTGATCTACTGAAGGATTCTTTTGTTTTTGTTTTTCTTTTTTAAAAAAAAGGGGGGAAAATGTCTACAACCCTCTTATCTTTTAACCCTTCTATCGTAAATAACAAACTTCTACAAAAAACTTGTAGATTGTTACAAATAGTTCAATAGCTGTCATGTACTATAGAACAAGTAGGGACTAAGACGATTGTCGATCAATTTTAGCTGGTTCTTGGAACTTTCACCTTTCAGCACAAATAAATATCACATGGCTAAAAGTTGGAGCACGTTTTTGAATATCTAATCTCCTTAGCTATTAAAGCTAAATATTTGATTTATAGCTTGTAATTTATAATATTTATTTTAAACACTTTTGTTATTTGATATGTGTAACAATAATTTTTTTCCACGTGTAACCTGAGTGAATTCATCATGAAAGATACAGGACTGTTTAATGTTATAATATGTTATTACAAATTTAAAACTTAGTCAAAGATTATTCCTGTAAAACAAATTTTAAAATTTAACTCTAATATTTTATTCACATTTTTCCCCAGCAAATAATTTAGTTGATGATCCTATTATTAGTTAAACGATAACATATTTTTACATACAGTGTAATTTCTAACGGGTTATATGACACCTGCCAACCTAAGTAAATCATACAATAGGTGCTTGTAGTGTCCTCACACACGTCAAACTCCTTGAAGGTGACATAACTAACACTATGTTTCTACAATTAGCTATGTCAACGGTCTGACATATGGTCGCGCTCTTCATCGGTGAAATGAAGAGGGTTTGGCACAGTTTTCGATGTGACATAACTATATCTTATGTACACACTATATAATTTTTACTTTCTTATCTTCACCTATTTTTATTTGGACCTGATTACAAGATTGCTTAACCTCCTACTGTAATACCCTAGATTTCTTGTAGGATGATAAAAATGTTCACTGTAACCGGGAAAATTAACTCAAGGGGCTATGTATTTAGCATTTATCTTATTTACCAAACCCAAAATTGATAGCACAACCTTAAGAAGCAATGTTTCGAGGGCCTGGCAGTGATACAATTCTTATAAATAGAACTCGATCGAATTTGTATGTAAAATTCCAAAATGTATTATTGGATCAAAAAGTTTAGATACCAGAGTTCGAAAGTTAACAACAAACTTACCAAAAAACAGGTACAATATTGGGAGATGGACTAAAAATTATTGTTTATAAATTATCCGTTAGGCACGTAAAGCAAATAATTTACAAACTAACTTCCAGTTGTCATGTCTATCACAACGAGCAATAATTTTATTGCAGAAGTTCTGTTTGTGAGTTTAAATTTACATGAAAAAGTTGTTAATAAATTATCATTAATTTTAAATTTTATTTTTAACCGGATGGTACAAATTAATCTACAATAACTGTTCTCGTTATGATTTTCAATCATATTAGGCAAGTGATTTTGTGTAAACCACACTTGGGGTATAAAGCTGAGCCAGTAACCTGGAGGGCAGGAACTGAATCCACAGTACTGCTCGCCTGGTGGCCATTGGTAGAACTAATTTCTTTATTTAAAACATAAGGACCAGTACACAAGCTGAACAACGACTCTGTAAGTAACACATTTCAATTACCTTTCATTCACAAATTTATTAAATTGAGTAGAGTCTACATACTACAAACATGGGTGTAATTACACATATTGTGTAAGTAATCCAATATATTTGTAATATAATGTGAATGTTCCTATTATAGTAAACTAGTATTAATAATTTGTTTTCGCTTTATGTCTAAAGTAACAAATTGTTATTTATAGCGTAGTAAATGTTAAATTGATATTATTTATAGTACAGTGAAAGTAAGATTCTAATATCTGATCAATCATTGGTATATTATAAAGCAGTCGATATGTATTCACGTCAACTAAGCTGGATATTTCATAGTTTTATAAGAATTTTGATTTTGTCTAATATATCACATGTGTCTTTGTAACAAATTACTCAAAGCAATTAATTTTATACAAGTTTAAACATTTTTCCTTATGTCAAACATAGCGAAGGTTTATAAACCTAAAATTAATCTTATTTACCTACAGTGATACACGTATATTTCATCACAACAAGATGTTTATCAAGTGCTAAACTCTTTGATAACACACTAGGGTATTTTGAAGAAGCTAAATAATTCAGTGGTGGTTCACAATGAACCATATGCTATTAAGTACGGAAAAAACAAAATATGTCAATTTTAGTCTCAGAAAAAATGACATTATATTTGAACCATTTTCTGTAGATGTGCAGGACTGTATTTTGAAATCAAGCCAAATCAAAAATTGCTTTAACAATGAATTGTTCAACGATACAAAACTCGGATATAATAAAATATTTGGGAATTCATAACAGCGCACCATCTAGTCTTAGTTGTAACTAGCTCAGCTAGTAACCTGGTGGACAAAATTAGAACTAGACAATAACTCAGCCAGTAACCTGGTGGACAAATTCAGAACTAGAAAACACTGATCGCCTGGTAGCCATTGGCAGAAGCTATTCATCCGTCACTGTCAAGTTTTAATAGAAAAGCAATATTATCGAAATCGTTATATTTTTACATGATTTTAGGTTACCGGTAATGTTACTTTAATAACAATTACTTGCTAAAATAACTAGAAATAGAAAAATTTACAAATTTATCTAATTTTTTGTTTTTTAAACATGCTAATTAAACATGTTTTTTAAGAACCCTAAAATAACTTAAAACAACTCAAACAATGTTTTAAAGTAATATTTTGTACATTTAATATGCTAGTAATATTCCACAAAAACAAAGAACCGCTATTAATTTCAACAGCGGTTTTACAGTTACATTAAAAGTTTTGTATTCCAGGATAATTATGGACTTCTATCAATGAACTAGTGAAACCACTGTCAGTTTTCAATGCTTTGACTGATGAAATAAATGTTAAATTACGTTATTATTTAGAGTTACCTATTAAATATAGGATATATGTAAGGCACAAGACTATAAGTGCAAGTTGCTATGAGAGTAAAGAAAATTTACTCAACTTATGTATATTGTACCTCAAATATTTTGTTACTTATGGAAATAAATTATTCTTAAATTCAGTTTAATTTTCATTTTTTTTCATTTGTAAGTGAATTATTTAACTTATTAATAAATAATGACATAAAGATATATACATTAATTATTGAAGTCTATTCTAAGCATTACAAATGCATATTAAAATACCTGTAACTTACAGGTAATAAAAACAGTTGTAATGGATAGAAAAAACGTGTCCTAGATTCCTCAAATCATATATGATTTATCTTTATTTTTTCAAGTACTAGAACAGCTTCAGTTTCATTCATTAGGTTTTTTTTTAGAAAAAGTGTACTTAAAACATGGGCGAGATAGGCGCTGACAGGTCCACTTAAATCTTTTTGGGGACTTATCACCTGTGAAAACCATAGCAATAGCAGAAGGAAGCATCGATTCTCTGATATTGAATGAGGTTTGGTGCTTTGGGAAATTTTTAGTGCTACATAATATGAAATATGAAGACTATGTTGGTTAGTATTACTGTTTAAACTGAAATTGATTCAATGATTTGATTCTTCATATCCTGAAATTACTGTTAAAATAAAGCTTCCTTGAGACCATGATGCTTGGTTTCCAGATAATGTAATATTTTCGGTGGTTTCATTGATTCAGTGAACAGTACTTCACTACAAACGACATATTGCGGCTTATTTTCAAGAGTCGTAACCCCAAACTATTTAGTTTGATCCACCTCGTTCCTCACACAGGGACTTATTTAAAAATTATCAATTACAACGTTAAAATAACTCAAACTAGCAAAATAAACACGCAAAGTCTTTGGCACCTTAATTAATTTAGTTTATAATATCTCCCAAAGGTAGCAGCACAGACTGGACACGGTTGTTTACATGCTTAGCTACACATACACATTTTATATTTTGAATTCATATTCGTTTACATATTATAGGTTTTTTACTGTCGTACTTCTATTGGAAAAATATATTTAGTTGTTATCAAATGCAGTATTTAATGAGAGAATTCCATAAAATAAAAACCACTGTTATAGCATATGAACACATTTATTTTGTTAAGCACCTCATCCCTACCATCACCCAATTGCAATTTACTGTCCGAGGTTGTCAACATTTCTGGTTAAAATAAGGAAGTCGTGGGTTCAAAGAGGTTCTCTGAGAACCACTGGCGTGAAAATTATAGAGAAGTAAACATTTACGATATGAGCCGTGTCTCAGCATTCAGATTAGAATGACTGACCACAGCTTCTAAAATTTATTAAATGGAGATTGAAGTGACAATAGTTCTAATGCATTCTTAACTGATTATAAAGTTATTACGACTAAAACTTCGGACGGGACCGTTTTGATATGGCGCTATAGTTTTATTCTCTTTCTATTTGTATTAAACAAAAGTTACCATATTTGAATCAAGGCTAAAATTTTACATACAATATAATGTTAAAACATGTAACTAACTATTTTATTTTCATTTATAAAACAATAATTATGTAGTTTTGAGGAAGAGTGAACGACAACGGCGCACCTATTGGTCTCAGTCGTAACTAACTCAGCCAGTAACCTGGTGGACAGGACTGAACTAGCACTGCTGTTTGTTCCCTAGTGACCATTTGTACAACTTATTCTTTTTTTAAACACAGCCCAACGTGAACATTCATTGGAATGGTATTTGCACTTACTGTCGTGAAACACAGACTTTGTGTCTGAAAGTGTTAAACATAATACACATATTACACGTTGCTTGGCAGTAGACTGGCAATTATACAAAGCTTTCTGACAACTGTTCACTAAAATAATATATCTTAGTGTGTAGCACTCTCACTCTCTTTTCAATTTCACTCTCTTCACGTGTTAATTTTACTGTTTGGTATTAGTTCAACGTTGTAATTGATACATTCTTAGAAAGAAGTATTTCCGCGAGTAAAGAAACAAATAAAACTAAAAATAAAAAAAGTAATTCAGATTAAAATAAGGGAGTCGTGGGTTCAAAGAGATTCTTTAAGAACTACCGGTGTGGAAGGTATAGTGAAGTAAACAATAATACGATATGAGCTGTGTCTTAGCATTCAGATAAGAATGACTGACCACAGCTTCTAAAATTTAGTTTATCAAACAGTTGACTATAGATGGGAGACATAGCCATCAATGTATTTATCACTTTTGATTATAAAGTTATTACAAGTAAAACTTTGGACGGAAGCATTTTGATATGACGCTATAATTTTATTCTCTTTCTATTTATATTAAACAAATGTCAGTATATTTGAATTAATGCTAAATTTTACATACAATATAATGTTAAAAAGTGTAATTAACTATTTTATTTTCATTTATATAACAATAATTATAAAGTTTTGAGGAAGAGTGAAAGACAACGGCGTACCTATTGGTTTCAGTCGTAAATAACTTAGCCAGTAACCTGGTGGACAAGAAATTAACTAGCACTACTGTTTGTTCCCTAGTGACCATTTGTAGAAATTATTCTTTTATTTAACAGTGAGCCCTACGTGAACATTCATTGGAATGGTATTTGCACTTACTGTGGTGTAACACACACATCGGGTCTGAAAGTGTTGACATAATACTCATATTACACGTTGCTTGGCAAGAAATTGACAATTATACAAATCTTTCTGAAAATTGTTCACTATAATAATGTATTTTAGTGTGTAGCTTTAATCGTTGACATCCGATAAGTGTAACTTGTCTTCTCAGGTATTAAATCTAAACATTTTAACTAAATTTTATATGTAATATAATTTTTATTTCAACTTTACGAATAATTTGATTTCCTCGCGTGTAATCCGGATGAATTTATCGTAAAAAATAAAGGTTTCTTCAGTATTATAATAAATTATTACGTATTAAACTTAGTCAAAGATTATTCCTATGATAGGAATTTTAAATGGCCCCTAATATTACTTCACTTCTTCCTCAGTAATAAAATCAGTTGATGATCCTAATGATTTGAAAATAACCTTTGACATAACAAATCATTTTGACGAGGTTAGATGACGTCACGTTTCTACAGGGTAGGTCAGTGTGTCCACGTTTCCAACAATTACCTGTACACTCTTCATTCTAGTCATACTTCTAATGAGCTCGTATAGTAAATTATTTAAATTAGTAAATGATAACTCAAATCAAAATGTATTGTAATTAAAATAGAATAGTAATTTATTATGATTACTTTGAATAAACTTTAGCCATCACTATATTATACTCTGAGTTATAACGTTCTTCTTTATTACTTAATAAAGGCTTGTTATTATTTTGGACAGTTTCCATACGATTTTGATACATTTGAATCATATTATAATATGGGCTTCCTTTAAATATGAAGATAACAGCACAGCATTATGATTTTACCTACCTTAAGTTTTATTAAGTTGCGCTCTATTTATCACAGAGTCCTGTAGCTCGTTGAATGATTTCTTATGCAGTTAAAAAACTCACCTTTAATTAAAATGTTCTGTATATTTCTTACCATAAACTGTTGAAATAGTCTTTTGAGTGATGAATATATTCTCCAGTCGGATATACCTTTGGATCCCATTCAGGTTCTCCAAGAAGATATATCGTTTGGGAGTTAAAAAATGCATTGTCTTTATTACATCTAGGTTTGTGGAATTGCCTCATACCCATGGAAATATATTCTATTAAACTTGTTTCTAAGACATGGTTTGGCCTCTGGTTCTCAGCTACATCTGCTAATTTTTTCTTTGACTTTGCGTAATAGTTGGTACGTTTTTTAACTCGGTTCATCCTATTATAACCGTATATTACTTGCAACTGAGGGGTTAATGCAAAATACGAGTGTAACTCGCCTTTTAGGGTAATACATCAGATACCGATGAATTTGTAGTTGAAATTTAAAGGGGTAAAAGTACATTTAATGGAATATCGTTTTGTTTAGCCACTATAATGTTTTGTTGCCTTGTATTTTTTACAAAATTCGATCATACAAATCTAGTTGTTTTAGTTTGCCCTTTACTGGTACTTGTGATTGTCGCATTTTAATTATTATTCCTTCGTGACAAAAAGAGTTAAATTGTCATTTGTGAACTCCTCTGTGACATGAAACGCACCAAAGTGTATGCAGGTGTTGTTAAAAACCTGGATTATGATCCACTCAGTTCTATGATCATCTGAAGGCGTGTGTGTATTGGACTAAGCCTCCAAGTGGACTTCTTTCAGAATTTTAATTATGGTCTTGTATTTCGTCTGTCCGTTGTATTTCTTATCCATGTCCCGTATTCCTGTTCTACCTGGTCTCACTACTAAAACCAAAACAAAAAGATCTGTTGTCATTTACTAAACATAGGGACCAGTACAGAAGCTTAACTACAAACATATTCATAATGTTATTAGAAATATTAGAATGTTATTATTGTTATTATATGTTAATAGAATATTATAACTACGTGTAATAAATAAACACATAATTAACCAGTGCAAATACATAAATTGTAGGGTTGAAGGTCCACGTCTAATTTTGAAGATGGTGGCTGACGTCACGTTTCTACATTTTGGGTCAGGGAATCCACGTTTATACCGGTGGACTACCGACCCTAATTTCCAACAATTACCTGTACACTCTTTACTCTAGTGATGCTTCTAGTGAGCTCATATAGCGTGTGTTATACTAATAGTAGTAAATTGCGTAAATTAGTAAATTTGTTATCACATATGAAATGGAATAGTAATTAATTGTGATTATTTAAATAAACTTCAAACAACGGACTCTATGAGTAATAACGTATTATACATTACAAATTAATAATTCTGTTTAAGTGCTCAATAATGTTATGCTGTAATATTAATGTTCCTAACCTAGTCGACTAGTATTAATAATTTATTTTCGATATTTTTCAAATGTACCAAACTCTTTTTTTAGCGTATAAATTGTAAATGGATATTATTACAGTAGAGAAAAGTAAGATTACAAGACCTTTGTTCAGTCATTGATATAATGTATGCCAGTCAATATGTATACAGGTACATCATTAAACCAACATTTTCAGAAGCTAAATTATGTTATTAATTTAAATTATTGAAGAAATTAGCTAATTATTATATATTAACAGGAAATATATACAAAAATATAGTAATCCGACAATATAAAAATCTGCGTCAATTTAAATATAAAATTAATACGCGCCCAAATACCTTTTGCTTTTTATTCCGACATGTACAATTTATTTATGATTTAAACGATAACGTCAAAAAAAAGCATTAGCTCTTTGTCTGAATAACCAATAAACGTATTCATATGAACTAAAAAGGTTTTTTATGGCTATTAATTGTATATTATTAATGAAAAAATCCTCATTGGTTGTAATAAGATTGGAATTAAAGGCGTAAGACTTAAGTTTAATAATTTTGGTAAGGACCTAAAATAGAGATCGCAGCCAGTACAGCCAGTTCTTAACATTTACAATCAGTAGGCCTACCCCACAGTAATGTACTATAAGAACGGATAGCTCAATCGTCAGTATAATATATTGCAGTCATTATGTATATACGTTAATTGTATCGGATATTTTATAGTTTTGTAAAAACAAAAAAATTAATAATTATGACAAACTTTTAATTTAAATATTTCTAACAAATTATAGATATTACTTTTATAGAAGAAAAAAGTATTACGTCACCTTAAGTTCATGGTCCGGTGTCCGCCCCTCTAGTAGTATGTTTATCCATTCATTGATTTTATTTTTAGTTTTGATATCTCTCATCATATTCTATTGTAATCGACCCTTCTTATATTGAAATCTATTATCAAGTTTTAATAAAAATCATAATTATCAAAACTCGTTATATAATACTTGGTGGCATGATTTATACCGTATAAAATTTTGGCCACTTTTTACGTAGAAGTTACTAATTTATAAAAAATTTAAAACTTAAATAACATACATCTAGTAGTTTTGTCAATGACAACAAGAAACATTTGCAAATTACTGTTTTTGAGTACAAAATTATATAAACAAAAGTATTTATATTACCATTACAAATCGTTGTTCTTTTCCGAGTAGTACAAAATATTCACCATTGTTTTCAAGGAAAATCTCTTGGCGTGTAATTTGTGTAAGCCACGATGATAGTATCAGCTGTACCTCAGCATTCATGTAAGAATGACTGACTACAGCTTTCAAAATTCGTTAAGATTTTTTTGACAGACAGTATTCCGACGAGAATTTCCTTAACGTTTTGAGGGGAAGTAATTGTTATAAATGTACTACAAGTAAATCTGGGGACGGGAGGGTGTTGAAATAACGTTACAGTATTGTCTGTTTTCTTTTCATATTAAACAACAATTGAAATTATTTTATAACAAATATACTTTTTAAATACAGCAATGTCTTAAACAATTCATCATATTTTGAATTTTTATTTTAAATATTAATATTTATTTAATACTGAGGAAAAGTGAACAACAACAGAGCTACCTATTGGTTTCAGTCCAAACTTACTGAGTCAGTAACCTGGTGGGCAAGAACTGAACTAGTAATACAGCTCGCCTGGTGGCCATTGGTAGAACTAACTATATTATTTACACATCATATTCTTAATAATTGTATTAATTGCATTCAGTCTTAAATCTGTTTTTATCTAAATAATACAAACAATGAACCAGTGTTATTACATAGACGGTGAAAGTACTCAATAAAATTGTTCTATATTGTTAATGTGCCTAACGTAGTAAACTAGTTTAAATGATTTGTTTTGCCTATTTGTAAAATGCACCACATTGTTCTTTATAATGTATAAATTTTAAATTAATATTATTTATATTTGAGCAAAAGTAAGATTAAAAACTTTAGTCAATCGTTGGTAAAATATATGACAGTATATGTAAACTGTACAGGATAATTCATAGTTTTACAAGAACAAAAAATTAGGAATAAAAACTAACTGATGTCTCTCTAATATGTTACATGTATATTTTCTTAAACCAAGATCTCTTAAAGAGACTAAATTATTTCATAAACACACTAAGATATGTTACAGGAACTAAATTATATTATTATTTTAAATCATTAAAGAATTGCACAGTTTCTTAAATAGGCTAATTATTACATTAATAAGAGGACATTTTTACAAAAACATGGTATAATCCGACATAATAAATAATCAGTGACAATTTTAATTATAAATTTATATGCGTCCAAACACCTTATAACTTTTATTCTGATGTGTATACGTTTTAATGTTTTAACGTTAACGTTACAAAAGAAATTACACCTTCTTTAAAAACAAATAAAAAATATTAATAAATTTAAACTGTTTTAAGCACCTAATGATTATATTTAAAAAATGATAAATCATCTATAATTATTATAGGATTAAAATTAAGGGCGTAAAACTGAAGTTTAATAAATTTAATAAGGACCTAAATTTAAGATCGCAATTAGTACAGCCAGTTCTTAACATTTGCAAATGATAGGCCTTCCCCACAGTAATGTACTCAGAACAGGAAGTTGTTTACTTCCTGCCATAGCTCTAGTTTGGATCTCGATACACTCGTCCAACCACTGCAACGTGAGTACAGTCCCTTGTCAACCCTTTGCCTAAGAGACCCTTGAGTCGGACAGTAGGTCCGAGGTTGTAACCATGGACCCGGTGTCCGCCCCTCAAGAAGTAGGTGTGAATGGTCTCCATGTTTAGACTCTGTCCCTGACATGTTTAGTGTAAATTCTGGGTAAACCACAAGAGAAAAATATAAGATTCGTCGACAAACGCCCCAAATGTTAAAACTAATTATGCATGATCAATGAATGTATTCACTGTGTCAACTTTCCTTGAAATCGCTTCAATATGGAAACGGTTGTTTCACGCTAGAGTTATACTCGGAACATGTTTAGAGTCAATTCTGTATAAAGCTATGATATATTCATACAACATAATAAGATCCATCAAATAACAAAATATATCATACTCGTTTATTCATTAATTTATTTTAGTTATAATTTTGATTTCTCAGATCACATTCTATTAAAATCCAGCCTTCATATATTGAAATCTATATATCATTTTAATAAAATCGAAAATCATTATCAAAACTCATTATATAATACTTGATGACTTGATTTATATCGTAGAGATTTATTTACTTGCAGTAGCTTGGCCAGACAAACCTTTCGGGGTAGGATTGAAATATCCAACAGGTTTAGGAACGGGCCATACTTCGAATAATTAAATTTTACTAGACTAATTTTACTTGGGTAACATTTTCTTGCGTGGATAAATTATAAAAGGAAAATATTTAAAGAGGAATTTAGTAATTTATCAAAATGTTTAAGATTTGTGTTAACATATTCTTAAGAAATAGAAACAAACCACCCAAAAGAGTTCGTAAAGGAATCGTTTGTACTTTTAAATTGCAAATAAATACAAATAATGTTATTGAACATTTATATTTAGTTTATTGTTTTACAGTCTTGATAACATAACAATTACTTGTAGACTTCTCATCACCAAACACCAATAGCACATGGGAATAAAACGGATTACATCCTTGAATTTCTATTACAGACATATTTACAATTTAAAAAATTCAATTTAATTCTTGTATCGTTTTTAATTATAAAGTTTTTTTGAAACCCCTATAAGAATGTCAAGACGAGCTGCTGGGAACTTGTTTCCAGTAAGAGACGAAATTATGTGAGGCTAGTTTGAGTGATTAAAAGGTTGACTACCCAGAAAGGGCTTAATCACCTGAACTACACAATAGACAAAGGTAAAGCTATATTGGAACATTTCAAAAGAAGTAGTTCTTGTGTAGTCATACTGCAAGAAATCCAAGAGCATATGTTGCTTCCCAAGCAAAAATTTAAAGAACATGTTCAGACCAGGTAGATATTGACATTTGACATGCTAGCAATATTCCAAAACAAACAGAGAACCGTTATTATTTACAACAGCGGTCTTGCAGCTAGATACAAGTTTTGTATTTCAAGGGAATAACGGACCTTTATCGATGAAGCTGTGAAGTACTGTCATTTCCAATGCTTTGAATGTTCAAATATCGGGAACCACAGCTCACAGACAATATCAAAACCATGTGCCTAACTCTAAGGAAGATCTCTATTAGATGTTTAAATACCTTGAGAGCAGTGAATTGCTTAAACAAGTGTTACTCTTGAATTATAGTTATAAAAAGGATGGGTCTGTTGATAAAGCAAAGTTTCGGCAAATAAATAAAATCCGCATCAGTAATAAAACAACTAAATTGAGGAGGAGATAGGAGGAAAATATAGATCTTCAAAGGCTAAAAAACAGAACACGTGACAATCTTTGTAGATCTATATAAGGAGTACAAAATAAAAACATCACTAGTAGTTCAGCCACTAGCTGCATCAATAGTGGAGCTTGATAGTCACATTCCTGATGTAACCCTGGATCATGATAAAGATCCCTACAATACTGGAAGTAAAAAAAAAACACAGATTTCCTAGATTGTTTAAACGGGATCAAAGAAGACTTGTTTCCGACAACAAGTATTTCCATTGAAATTGATTAATTTTAAAAGCAAGAGAGCGGGAATTTATATGGAAGATAAAACAAATTGTTTACCACAACATAAAATAGAAAAACAATAGCGTTAAGTAGGCATACCTTTTTTATACTTTATTTGAAGCTTTAAAGTATACCTACCTAAAAAAGGAATTAACATGATCGGGATAGGCGCTGACAGGTCCCCTTAACTCTTCTTGGGGACTTATCACCTGTGAAACCTTAGCAATAGCAGCAGGAAACATCGAATCTGATATTGAATGATGTTTGGTGCTTTGGGCAATTTTTAATGCTACATAATATGAAATATGAAGACTATGTTGGACGTTGGTTAGTATTACTGTTTAAACTGAAATTGATGATTTGATTCTTCAGAGCCTGAAATTACTGTTAAATAAAGCTTTCCGGTTCATCCTTGAGACCATGATGCTTGGTTTCCAGATAACGTAATATTTTCGGTGGTTTCATTGATTCAGTGAACATTACTTCACCACATACGATACACTGTGGTTCATTTCCCAGGGACCTAAACACAAACTTCAAATAATACTTGTTATATTTTCTCCTTTTTTTACTTGTATCTGTCTCTTTACTCGCAGAAGCAATTCTTCCAATGTATCCATGACAACGTTAAACTAGCTCCAAACAGTAAAATAAACACGTGAAGAGAGTGAAACTTACAGGTTAGATCGGACAGACAGAAGACCAAGTCACCGGCACCCTTAGTTATCTACACATAACGTAGCTATATTTATAAGGTTTGATTCTATGTGAATTCTGAAGTTAGCTCCAATTCACCTTTCTCTTAGTGCAGCGTCTGGAATCTGACGCTGTAACAGACTTGACTACTGGAATGTCATGTTAAAATTATCTCTATACATTGTTTCGATAGAAGGCACCTAGACTATACAATATAGTGTAATCTACTTGACGAAACACTCACATTATGTTATAAGTGATAAATCTTTCCAATTAATTTGCGATGTACTATCGTAAAATTAAATTTCATTATTTTACTAAATACGATACGATGAGAATTTATTTAGTGGTCTTGATCGTCTCGCCTCCTCTTGGAGGTTCAAAGAGGTTCTCTAAGAACCACTCGTGCTGAGATTCTAACTAAAATATCAATATGAGAATGAGCCGTATCTCAGCATTCAGGTAAGAATGACTGAGTACAGCTTTCAAAGAGTATTTCAATTAACTTCATCCATTCAGTGACGATTTCGACGATAATAAACTAGGCTATCATTTTATTATAAGCACACTATAATAAAATCTGGGGACGGGAACGCTTTTAAATAGATTTACAGAATATTTCATTTTTTATTTATGTTCAATCAAAATTCAATAATTTGCTTCCAACCTTAGTTTCTAAATATATTGCAATGTTAAAAAATGAATTAACAGTGTGTATTTTTATTTAAAATACTAATAATTGTTTAGAGCTGAGGAAGAGAGAACAACAACAGCGCACCTTCTGGTCTCAGTTGTAACTAACTCAGCCAGTAACCTGGTAGACAAAAACTGAACTAGACAATACTGCTCGTAAGGTAGCCATTGGCAGAGCTATTCATCCGTCACTGTCAAGTTTCAATAGAAAAGCAATATTACCGAAACCGTTATATTTTTATATGATTTTAGGTTAATGTTACTTTAATAGCAATCACTTGCTAAAATAACTTATACAAGAAAATTTAAAGAAAAATTTACCAACTTATCTAAACTTTCGTTTTTTAAACTTGCTAGTTAAAATGTTTCTTATGAACCCTAAAATAACTTAAAAGAACTCAAGCAATGTTTTAAAGTAATATTTTGTACTGCAACATACAGTTGGCCTTATTAAGACCTCTCCTATATTCAGTATATATTATTATTTATTTATTTATTTTGACTTATAAATAGCTACGGGTCATCAGTTAACTAAATTAGCTATATTAAATAAAATAAAATTTAAACAAAAATTATACTATCCACTAACCTAAGTGCAGTGCAAATTACAAATAAATTAATAATTATACTAGCTCAAAAAACAAAATGAACGATGTTATTCTTAACAATAGAGGAAAAAAAAAACACTTTCAGAGCAAAATGAAACACTTCTAAACAAATAATATCTAGATTGGTTACATAAATAACATACAAAAATCCTACAAATAATCCAAAAACTTAACTTATTGGTAAAAATACTAAGAAATAAACAGATTATTACAATCATTCGAGTAAAAGTCTCAAACTAAAGGTTTTAATTTTCCAATAAAATCTTTTGCACTTCCTAAATGTAAATCAATATAAGAATTGTTGTTATTAATAAATCTAAAACTCCTAAACAAAGAAAAATAATAATGGCTGATTGTGTTACATCTAGGAATAAAAAACAATATTTTGGACCTTGAATGAAACTTAGGGACATAAAAGTTTATATTTTTAAGTAAATGTGAACTATCAATCAGGTTATTTAGTAATTTAAACAAAAAAGACAGATTAAAAATTAGTCTTCTTGCTGAAAGTTTTTGAAAATTAAATAAATTTCTTACAGAATCAGTAGGGAAATTTCTGTCACAATATGTGTTGCGTTTTTTTAGATACGAATATCTTAAAAATTTATTTTGAATAATTTCAACGGATTGAATATTTGTTAATGTATAGGGTTCCCAAATAATTGAACAGTATTCTAATCCACTTCTAACAAAAGAAAGAGGAAAATTAAAACTTGACAAGGACAAATTAAAGAGATAGCACAGTGGTTCTGCTAAAACTTCCCCACAACCTTTTACAACATATGAAGGAATATTGTCAGGACCTGAGGACCTCTTTGATTTCATTTCATTGATAGCTTCCATGACATCTGATACCGAAAAAACTTTCTTTACTTCTTTACATAAGACAGTTGGGTGTATTGAGTTTTGCAAGTCATAAGCAGAAGAATTCTGGTCAAACACCGAAGAGAAATATGAAGCAAAAGCATTAGGGACATCCTGCTTACTCACTGCATTACTTTTATATTTCATGTCAGTTTGACCTAAATTATAACATGAATTGCGCTTGGAGCTAATGTAGTTCCAAAAATACTTTGGGTCAGTCTTTATTCTTTCTTCAACAAAAGATAAATAATTTTTATGAGAAATCTGAATCATCGTTTTAAGTTTAGTTCTGAGATGTTTAAACATTGTATCATGGTATTTGGAATATTTTCTCTTTTTTGACAATCTGTTCTTCAGTTTAATGTTCTTAATTATTTCATTTGAAAACCAAATAGGATACTTTGTATTTCTACAATTGCGTTTTTTAGGCACAAACTGATCGATACATGAGAACACTGTGTTGTAAAATAAATCTACTGCTTCATCGATGTCTTTAGTTTTAAACAATGAACTCCAGTCACTATCTCTAAACGCACAGTAAAGTTGGAAAATTGTTGCATTGTTAAAAGAGTAGTATTCAATTGAATCTGTTGTACTTGAGGGATTTAATTTAGGTACTGTATGCTGAGTAAAGGGACTATCAAAAACTAATGGGGGGTGATGAACATCACCTGTCACCAGTGGATTATTTGTGTGTTCGACCGTAAGTTTATTGTTACTTAAAACCAGATCTAGCGTTACGTTATTTGAATTGCAAATATTATTATACGAGTTTAAGTTATAAAATGTCATTAAGTTGTGAATAGTTTTAGAAATAATTGAACCAGTCAGCAAGTTATAATGAATTCCATTAATTTAAGCAATGTTAAAATCTCCCAATATAATAATTTTTCCGCCAAACATATCAGTAATACTATAAAGCTAAGAACAATAATCATAATATAATTGCTGTGTACTGTTTGGAGGAAAATAAACGACGTTTATGTATAGAACGTGATGTGAGTGCGGCGGCGGTGCTGTCACCTTGACGCAGAGCGTTTCCGCGATCAGCTGACGTCGCTGACCAGACAGCCGGCGTGCATGTAGCCGCTTGTTCACCGCTAACAACATTATATACAGTCTGGATTACATGACTATTACTTGGTGACTGTTAGAAATAATTCGATAGTTGTCATGTATTACAGAAAAGTTTTATACTCATACACAATATTTAAAGCAGTAAGATTTGTTTCATAGAATCTCTTTATGTTTAGCATGTGACGGGAAATACACCATACTGTTGTGTTTCATTATATACTTATGAAATTCAAACAGTACAAAATTAGTTCTTTTAGTTAATCTTTTACTTGTAATTGTGGCATTTAAATGTTCATTTGATATCTCCTCTGTGAAAGGAAATCCACAAAATTGTATTCAAGTTCTATGAAAAAGATCTAGATTATGGAAGACAATACTTCACTCATTTTACAATGATCAATCAATCCAATCAATCCCTAGCACATCGTCTCTCCCTTCAGTCAGATCTTGAGGCCGTCATGTTCATCTGCAGGCGAATCACGTGATAGATCAAAACCTCAAAGACTAAGTATTCGTAATAATATAAGCCCTAATTGAATTCGTTTGTTGATAAAATAAAACCTGTACTGCAGTAATACAAAAATACAAAATCGTTGGAACACAATTTTTTTTAATTCATACCAAGGAATGTCACTCTTTCAGCAAAGTTGCTGATGCGAAATACATTTCATGTACATGTTTCGTTAAGCTCACATTTACCTTCCTCTTAGTGTAGGGTCTGAAAGCTGACGATGTTACACACTTGAGTCATGAAATCTGGAGTCATGTTTATCGGAAGAGGTCCCAATAAGTTATCTGCAAGGAGAATTAGATCTCAGATGAAAATCTATTCTAATTTTCTATTTAAAATCTCAGAAGCTTTTATGAACAGACCGTGCAGTCACTTGATGTGTGATAAGGGATTGTTTTTTCAAAAAAGGATGTCCTCTTCGATTGCTTCAACCATTTCATATCGGACGTAAAACGGGATTTGAGACGCAACTACCAACGTAGGTCGATTCGTTAATTTGTATTGTAAAACTGACTTTTGTTTAGTTTGTCCCTTAATTAGTCCTTAAACTTTTTAGCCATATTGGAAATTCTCCGTGCTACTGAGTAATTTTACACTTGAATTTTTTTAGCTTAAAGCTTCTTGGGGACATCAACATCAGCAGGAAGTAATTCTTCCGCTATTATCTGAGGTTTGGTGCTTTGAGCGCTTAAATCATATGAAACAGAAAAGAATGTTCGTTAGTTTTACTCAATGTGGTAATCTTTTTAATTGATTCTTCAGACCCTGACATTTGTTAAAACAAGCTTACAGGTTTATCCTTAAGTCCATGATCTTTGGTCAATGGTTTGGGTAGATTTACCGAACAGCACTTCACTACAAACGACATATTGCGGCTTATTTTCAAGAGACGTAACCCAAAACTATTCAGTTTGATCCACCTCGTTCCTCACACAAAGACTTATTTAAAAATTATCAATTACAACGTTGAAATAACTCAAACTAGCAAAATAAACACGTAAAGTCTTTGGCATCTTAATTAATTTAGTTTATAATATCTCCCAAAGGTAGCAGCACAGACTGGACACGCTACGCATAACAATTTTATATTTTGAATTCGTATTCATTACGCATTATCACTTTTTACTGTCGTACTTCTTTTGGAAGAATAAATTTAGCTATCATTAAATGCAGTTTTTAGTGAGAGAATTCGGTAAAATAAAATAAAAACCACTTTACAGCATACGAACACATTGATTTTGTTGAGCACCTCACCCCTACTTTACCACAGTTGCATTATACTGACCGAGGGCGTCAACCTTTCAGAGAAAAATAAGGGAGTCGTGGGTTGAAAGACGTTCCTGAGAACTCCTATTGTAGACATTCTAGTGAAGTGAACAATTACTATATGAGCCGTATTATCAGCATTCACTTTAGAATGACTGACTACAGCTTCTAAAAATTAGTTAACTATGCAAATGAAAATAAATTATTTAAATGATGTCAGTGAAAGTTATCACTTTTATTTATAAAGTTATTATAGGTAGAATTTCGGACAGGAGGTTTTTTTATATGACGCTATAGTTTTATTACCTTTCTATTCATATGAAGCGAAACTTAAAATATTTGAAACAATGCTAAAATGTAAAATACACGATAATGTTAAACAATGTAATTAACTATTGTATTTTAATTTTCTATGACAATACTTATATAGTATTGAGAAAGAGTGTGAACGACAACGGCGCACCTACTGGCCTCAGTTTCAACTAACTCAGCCAGTAACCTGGTGGCCAGGAACTGAATTAGCACTGCTGTTTGTTCCCTAGTGGCCATTGGTACAACTTATTCTTTTTTAATACTGAGCCCGATGTGAACATTCAGAGTGACGGTATTTGCACTTACTGTGGTGTAACACATACTTTGTGTCTGAAAGTGTTAAACATAATACACATATTACACGTTGCTTGGCAGTAGACTGGCAATTATACAAAGCTTTCTGAAAATTGTTCACTATAATAATGTATTTTAGTGTGTAGCACTCTCACTCTCTTTTCAATTTCACTCTCTTCACGTGTTAATTTTACTGTTTGGTATTAGTTCAACGTTGTAATTGATACATTCTTAGAAAGAAGTATTTCCGCGAGTAAAGAAACAAATAAAACTAAAAAATAAAAAAGTAATTCAGATTAAAATAAGGGAGTCGTGGGTTCAAAGAGATTCTTTAAGAACTACCGGTGTGGAAGGTATAGTGAAGTAAACAATAATACGATATGAGCTGTGTCTTAGCATTCAGGTAAGAATGACTGACCACAGCTTCTAAAATTTAGTTTATCAAACAGTTGACTATAGATGGGAGACATAGCCATCAATGTATTTATCACTTTTGATTATAAAGTTATTACAAGTAAAACTTTGGACGGAAGCATTTTGATATGACGCTATAATTTTATTCTCTTTCTATTTATATTAAACAAATGTCAGTATATTTGAATTAATGCTAAATTTTACATACAATATAATGTTAAAAAGTGTAATTAACTATTTTATTTTCATTTATATAACAATAATTATAAAGTTTTGAGGAAGAGTGAAAGACAACGGCGTACCTATTGGTTTCAGTCGTAAATAACTTAGCCAGTAACCTGGTGGACAAGAAATTAACTAGCACTACTGTTTGTTCCCTAGTGACCATTTGTAGAAATTATTCTTTTATTTAACAGTGAGCCCTACGTGAACATTCATTGGAATGGTATTTGCACTTACTGTTGTGTAACACACACACATCGGGTCTGAAAGTGTTCACATAATACACATATTACACGTTGCTTAACAAGAAATTGACAATTATAAAAAGCTTTCTGACACCTGCCCGCTACAATGACGTAGCTTAGTGTGTAGCTTTAATCGTTGACATCCAATAAGTGTAACTTGTCTCCTCAGGTATTAAAACCAAATAATTTAAACTGAATATTGTAAATTAATGTTATTTGTATTTACAAATAATTTTATTTCTACGCGTTTTATGGATGAATGCATAATGAAAAACCTTTTTTTTTTAGTGTTGTAATAAATTATTAGTAATTGAACTTAGTAAAAGGTATTCCTATAATAACAAAATTTGATATTAATAACAATAAACTGTATACAGGAAAGGTCTCAATAATACCAACTGTACATTCCAGTTCGAAATATTACTTTAACACATTGTTTGAGTTGTTTTTATCAATTTAGTGTTTCTAAGAAACATTTTAAATTATTAAGTTAAGAACATAAATCTTAAAAGTTTGTATGATATGGTAAATTCAATCAACCTCAACATTTCTGTGTGACTACGCCATTACAATGTGAGAGTGTGGTATGGTATAAATCATGTAAGAAAATATAACGGTTTCGATAATATTGCTCTTGTATTGAAACTTGATTGTGACGGATGAATTAGTAATGGTATAATAGTATTATTTTTTAATTACAGAATAAAGTCCGCCAATAGGCATCAGGCTAGCAGTATTGTCTAGTTCAGTTCCTGTCCACCAGGTTGTTGATTGAGTTAGTTTGGACTGAAAACAGTAGGTGCGCTGTTGTTGTTCTCTCTTCCTCAACACTAAACACTTATTGGTATTTAAAATATAAAAAAAAACACGGTTAATACATTATTTCACATTGAAATACATTTCCAAATTAAAGATGTAACGAAATATTTGAACTCAGATTCATTATGAATAAAAAAGGAAAATTCTGTAAACATATTTAAAAGTGTTCCCGTCCACATATTTCATTGTAGTGTGCTTATAATAAAATGACTGCCGTGTAGGTTGTCGTCGGAGTTGGAATAAAGTCGATGAGGGTCTTTCCCTGTATATTTTGAAAGCTGTACTCAGGCATTCTTACCTGAATGCTGAGATATGGCTCATGTTGACATTGTAGTCTAGAATAGCAAAACGAGTGGTTTTTAGATAACCTCTTTGAAACTATGATCCAGGGGGCAGTGGCGAGGCGATCAACACCACTAAATAAATTAGCATCGTATCGTATTTTCTAAAATAATGAAGTTTAATTTTACGGTACACCCTCGCAAAATAATTGGAAACAATTATCACTTATAACACGATGAGAGTATCTCGTCAACTAGATTACAATATCTTTTATATACAATTTTTCTTTGATGTCGAAAAGAGTTAAAGTTTCTTCGTAAGTTTCACTCTCTTCACGTGTTTATTTTGATATTTGGTGTTAGTTCAACGTTGTAATGGATACATTCTTAGAAAGAAGTATTTCCCCGAGCAAATAAACAGATAAAACTAAAGTAGAAAATACAAAGAGAATTTTTGAAGTTCTAGTTTAGGTCCCTTGGAAATAAGGCACAGTATGGTGAAGTACTGTTTGCTGAATAAATGAAACCAATAAAACAGTTACGTTATCTGGAAACAAAATATAACGGCCTTAAGGATAAACCGGAAAGCTGTATTTAAAAATAATTTCAGACTCTGAAGAATCAAATATGAAATGTCAGTATAATGTGTATTACTAATCAACATACTCTTCGTGCTTCATTATAATGTAGCATTAATTTTATTCCCAAAGCGCCAAACGTTATACAATATCAGAGAATTGATACTTACTACTGTTATTGATATGGTTTCACGCGAATTAAGGGGATTTGTCAGCGCCAAAGTCGCTCATGATTAATTACCTATTTTTAGGTAAATGTATCTCAGAAAACATGAATACCTTTTACATAATCAGGAATTGGAACTATCAGTTAATGACGATACCTAAACTCCTACTCAGATGTATAAAATATACTGTAGCGTAAGACTTGCGTACGTCAGGGTCCAAATAGCTATGTTGTTTTCACCAACTAGTAACACGAACAGCAGAAACATCTACTGGCCGTAATTTACTGAGACAGTGAATTTCATAGTTAAAAAAAAAGTTAAGAGATAACAATTATTGTCATCCCTTATCCTGATACGAAACTATATTTTAATTTAGAAATTGCCAACCCCTTATTCAAACTTTAAAAATGTATAAAAGTTAGGTTATTTGAAGTATTCAACATAATTAAACAAATATTATAGTCTGTAGCTGTACATATATTTCACAATTTCTCAATTTTAGGAATAATTTGAATGTAAATGTATATTACATTTGAATGAAATCCCGGATAGTAAACCTAATTCTAACAACAACAAAAAGAATTTTGTTAAACTATACTAGGTATGGTTTAAAATATTAACCTACTTTAATATTAGTAATCATGTTGAAATTATATAATATTACTTATTCTGTTAGTACGTGCTATTCATTAAGTAACTAATAAATATTCTGATTTTTGAATGATTCTTTTTTTCTCTTAATGAAATTCAACTTGGTCGACTCCATTATTACATAAAGGGTGCAGGATAACTGAGTTCGGCATTTAAACTGTTACTTCTGGACGGAGAGTTTTGTTGAGTAAAAGATTTGTACATTAGGCTATATGCGAAGCAAACATTCAAATTATCTATCTTACCTAAGAGTACCTACAAACGTTTTAGTCCTCGCATGACACGTGTTGTTTGGTGATCCTGGCGTTGAAGGGCTAAGGGGTTGGTTGGTTCTTGTGCCTGGAGCGTTATTTAGCTAAAAAGAATTTTCTGGAAGTGAAGGGGAATCCATGTATGCTTTTCACGTCCCCCAGAATTATCAATAATTGATTAAAATTATTGATTATAATGAGGAGCGGAGTGAGAAGGGCTGGGAGCACTGAAGTGGGTGTAGAGTCGTCGGGCAACGAAACGATCCTGTTTGAGATTTGCGTAGGGGTTCGCGAACGGAATACATCTTGTGTTATCCTCCTCAATCCTAGTGTATCCAGTATTCCTATCAAAACCACACAATGATGTAATCACAACTGTTTCGTTACTAAAACTCTCCGTCCGTAACAGTTCAGTTCAACGTCAGTTCCGAAGCCTATTGTAATACAGTTAAAGCGTTTAAAAATATTTCATCTTAAAACAAATACCTTTCTTCCGGGTTACTCCGCATCAAACCATTGATTGCACAATGAAACTATTGAAATAATTTGCTTCATCGTAGAGAATGACCTGCATTAAAGTAATATTAAACCTAAAACGTCTATTAAAAATATTTTTCATATCAACTAAAAATATTAGTTCTATTTTCCAGTGAACTACGCCTAATTATTAATACAAATAGGAGAGCCTTATTAATAAAAAATTAGAATCATGGACATAAGAAAATAGTAACTAAATGTTTGTAATGATTAAAATAATTAATTAATTAAACTCACGCCCCTGAAACTCGTGTAGGCTCCTTTCTTCTTGTTGTACTCCCATGCAGAAGAGGAAGACTTGTTGCAGTGGGAAAGGTCTTGCAAATTTTCAGACAGCACGTAGTCCTCATCACCAAAAATGTCAGACACCTGAGGATCAATAATAGTATTAGAATTTATGGAGTTTCAACTGACAAAGAATAACTATTAGGAAATTTATTTGAGGAGCTGGGACCTTTTACATAATTAGGAATTAGAACTATCAGTTAATGACGATACCTAAACTCCTACTCAGATGTATAAAATATACTGTAGCATAAGACTTGCGTACGTCAGGGTCCAAATAGCTATGTTGTTTTCACCAACTAGTAACACAAACAGCAGAAACATCTACTGGCCGTGGTTTACTGAGACAGTGAATTTCATAGTTCAAATAAAAATAAATGTTAAGAGATAACAATTATTGTCATCCCTTATACTGATACGAAACTATATTTTAATTTAGAAATTGCCAACCCCTTATTCAAACTTTAAAAATGTATAAAAGTTAGATTATTTTAAGTATTCAACATAATTAAACCAATATTATAGTCTGTAGCTGTACATATATTTCACAATTTCTCGTAGGAATGATTTGAATGTAAATGTATATTACATTTGAATGAAATCCCGGATAGTAAACCTAATTGTAACAACAACAAAAAAAATTTTGTTAACTATACTAGTTATGGTTTAAAATATTAACCTACTTTAATATTGGTAATCATGTTGAAATTATATAATATTACTTATTCTGTTAGTACGTGCTATTCATTAAGTAACTAATAAATATTCTGATTTTTGGATGATTCTTTTTTTTCTCTTAATGAAATTCAACTTGGTCGACTCCATTATTACATAAAGGGTGCAGGATAACTGAGTTCGGAATTTAAACTGTTACTTTTGGACGGAGAGTTTTGTTGAGTAAAAGATTTGTACATTAGGCTATATGCGAAGCAAACATTCAAATTATCTATCTTACCTAACAGTACCTACAAACGTTTTAGACCTCGCACGACACGTGATGTTTGGTGATCCTGGCGTTGAAGGGCTCAGAGGTTGGTTGGTTCTTGTGCCTGGAGCGTTATATGAGCTGAAAAGAATTTTCTGGAAGTGAATGGGAATCCATGTATGCTTTTCACGTCCCCCAGAATGATCAATAATTGATAAAAATTATTGATTATAATGAGGAGCGGAGTGAGAAGGGCTGGGAGTACTGAAGTGGGTGTAGAGTCGTCGGGCAACGAAACGATCCTGCTTGAGATTTGCGTAGGGGTTGGCGGACGGAATACATCTTGTGTTATCCTCTTCAATCCTAGTGTATCCAGTATTCCTATCAAAACCACACAATGATGTAATCACAACTGTTTCGTTACTAAAACTCTCCGTCCGTAACAGTTCAATTCAACGTCTGTTCCGAAGCCTATTGTGATTCAGTTATAGCGTTTAAAAATATTTCATATCAAAACAAACACCTTTCTTCCGGGTTACTCCGCATCAAACCATTGATTGCACAATGAAATTATTGAAATAATTTGCTTCATCGTAGAGAATGACCTGCATTAAAGTAATATTAAACCTAAAACGTCTATTAAACATTTATTTCATATCAACTAAAAAATTTAAGTTCTATTTTCCAGTGAACTACGCCTAATTATTAATACAACTAGGAGAGCCTTATTAATTTAAAATTAGAATCATGGACATAAGAAAATAGTAACTAAATGTTTGTAATGATTAAAATAATTAATTAATTAAACTCACGCCCCTGAAACTCGTGTAGGCTCCTTTCTTCTTGTTGTACTCCCATGCAGAAGAGGAAGACTTGTTGCAGTAGGGAAGGTCTTGCAAATTTTCAGACAGCACGTAGTCCTCATCACCAAAAATGTCAGACACCTGAGGATCAATAATAGTATTAGAATTTATGGAGTTTCAACTGACAAAGAATAACTATTAGGAAATTTATTTGAGGAGCTGGGACCTTTTACATAATCAGGAATTAGAACTATCAGTTAATGACGATACCTAAACTCCTACTCAGATGTATAAAATATACTGTAGCATAAGACTTGCGTACGTCAGGGTCCAAATAGCTATGTTGTTTTCACCAACTAGTAACACAAACAGCAGAAACATCTACTGGCCGTGGTTTACTGAGACAGTGAATTTCATAGTTCAAATAAAAATAAATGTTAAGAGATAACATTTATTGTCATCCCTTATACTGATACGAAACTATATTTTAATTTAGAAATTGCCAACCCCTTATTCAAACTTTAAAAATGTATAAAAGTTAGATTATTTTAAGTATTCAACATAATTAAACCAATATTATAGTCTGTAGCTGTACATATATTTCACAATTTCTCGTAGGAATGATTTGAATGTAAATGTATATTACATTTGAATGAAATCCCGGATAGTAAACCTAATTGTAACAACAACAAAAAGAATTTTGTTAAACTATACTAGGTATGGTTTAAAATATTAACCTACTTTAATATTGGTAATCATGTTGAAATTATATAATATTACTTATTCTGTTAGTACGTGCTATTCATTAAGTAACTAATAAATATATAACTAAATAAATACCAGTCTTGCACGGAATCCGAGCTGATAAGACGCTCCGCCTTATCGCTGCTTATCGCTGCATACTCGCACTCCATTACTTGCCCGAACACGTTGTGAACCTATATAACTTATTATTTTTTAATGTATATGTGTAAAATTCTGAATTAATTATGTCTCTCTGTGATGTTTGTAGCAAATCGTGTGTGATAGTGCTCAAGGTGATATTACAAAGTGCAGCGGACCGTGTGGCAGTTTGTTCCACTTAGCGTGTATTAAGGATGATGTTGCGAACAGAAAAACGCGATCCGGTCGAGATTGGAAATGTAAAAAGTGCCGATCTTCGTCCTTACAAAGTGATGATAGTTGTTGCGTCTGAAGAAACGACCAAGGATTTCTTGTTTAAGCTTATGCAGGATTTTAAGAGCGAATTTTTTTGGTGAGCTTAAACCCTATAGAGCTGAAATGACTGAACTTTCTGCAGCTGTGAAATTTATCTCGGATAAATTCGACACCTCCAACTGTCTTAATGGAAGACATAAAAAAAGAACTGGCAGCGGTGAAGAAAGAAAATATCGAACTTCGTATCAAGAATGATGGTCTGACTGCTGAGGTTGACGACCTGAGGGAGAGAGTTCGTTCACTCGAACAATTACTCGCGTAGGAGTAATATAGAAGTTAATGGAATTCCTGTAACAGCCCAGGAGAACATCTGTGCTATCGTCAAGGACGTAGGAGTAGCTTTAGGGGTGGAAAATTCAAGAGAACCAGATCGCTGCCGCCCATAGGATTCCTTCCTTCAAACAAGATCGCAACCCCTCGATCGTGGTACAATTCTCAAGCAGGTCCACCAGGGATATCATTCTCACAAAATTCCGGGAGAAGAAAACGCTAAACTGCTAACCAGGTAAATCCATCGTTACGTTCGCAAAAAGTTTACATCAACGAACATCTTTCGCCTGCTAATAAACTACTTTTAGCTAAACTCAAACAAAAGGCCAAGGAGGCTGGTTTATGCCTACGTATGGGTCAGAGATGGGAAATTTTTTGTAAAGAAATCGGCTGGAGAAAAATGTATAAAAATAAACAGTTATGATGATTTTTGTTAAGATTAAGTAGTATGACAGTACATATAAGTAGATTTCTTGAGTGGGTAAACTGTGTTGTGTTTTTCTGTTTTCATTATATAATCTGTAGATATTTTGTGTATTGTTGTTTGATATATGCCCGATAATGTTAACTTAAATGACTTTTTCGGTCCAGTAAGATGTAAAGACGATTTTAACCTTGTTTATACCAACATAAGAAGTTTGAGGAGTAATTTTAATAGCTTTATTGTAGAACTTAATAATATTAAAGAAATGCCCCACTTTGTAATTTTAAGTGAAATATGGATAAGGTTCTGACGAATTAAAATTGTACAATATAGCAGGTTTCAAAGCTTTCGCTAAATGCAATGATCAGTACAGAGCAGGTGGTATTGTTTGTTTTATTGATTGCGCATTCAACGTTAATCAACTTCATCTAGATATGTCACAGCTGATGCTTTACTTCTTGACATCAAAATTAATAATACTTACTTTAAATTATTGTGTTTGTATAGATTTCAATTTTATTCAGTAAATCAGTTTTTAGTCGAATTAACACAGCTTCTTAATAAATTACCAAATAACGTTATTTTAATTGGAGATGTTAAACTTAAATTTGTTAGTAGATACCTCAGAATCACAAAATTATAATAATCTTCTATCTAATAATGGATTTGTATCCCTAATTAATTCACCAACTAGAAATAACTAAAAACACCGAATCTTGTATAGACCATATTTTTATAAGAAATAGATACATAAATAATTATAGCTCTGCTGTGTTTTGACCTTGGTTTGACTGATCATTGTTTGTTGGGACTTAGGTTTGCAAGTGCAAGTAAAATAAATAGAAATGTAAATATAAATACGCTTGTATCACGGAAAACTACTATTAGTTTTTGAATCAGTTAAATCTAAATTGAATTTTGTTGGACTGGAACATTATATATTTGAATGATGATGTTGATAGTATTTATAATAAATTTTGTGACATCCTTACCAATATTATCAATGAAAAGTAGTACGACAAGAGATTATAGTAATAGGATATTTAAAGCTAAATTAAGAAGTCCATGGATAACGTGTGAATCTGTTAAATAAAATAAGTAAAAGAAAGAAACTTTATAAAATATCTAAAAGGAGGCCCATATGACCAAAATTTCTTATGTTATTATAATAAATTTTGTAAGGACTTAAAAATTGAAATAGACAGAGCTAAATATCAACACTTTAAAAAAACAAATAGAGAACTGTAATGGTGACCCATCCATCCAATGGAAAGTAATAAATGAGGTAACTGTTCTGCAATCAATAAGAGCGTACAAAAGGTCGAGTTAGATAACGGAGAGATAGTGACCGAAGTCTCTTGCGATGGCCGAGGTAATCAATAACTATCTTATCAATATACAGAGTACGCAAACTGTCGGCTCTGTCCATCAGGCGCGCGTCACTTACCCGCACTCGTTTTTCATTAGTCCTGTAAACTACACAGGAACTACTACAAATGTCAAAAATTTAAAGAATAAAAAATCGACTGGTTTCGATCAATTTTAGTGTTTGTTTACTGAAATACATAATTGAAGTAATAGCACCAGTCTTAGTTTATATAGTGAATTTAAGTTTTAGCAAAGGGATTTTTCCGTCAAAATTAAAAATCAGCACGATCATTCCTATTCACAAAAAAGACAATTCTATCAAAATTGACCAGCTGAGACCCATTAGTTTTGTTATCAATTTTTTCTAAGATTTTTGAAAAACTTATGTTGAAAAGAGTTTTAACCTACTTAAATACATTTAGTTTTTTCGGTGATAATCAATTTGGTTTCACAAAAGGGAAATCTACTGAAGATGCTTTGATTTCAAGCAACTAAACAAATTTACAATAATTTTAAACTCTGGTGATAAAACTATAGGCATCTTGTCGATTTTAAAAAAGCCTTTGATTTTGTAAATCACGAAATTCTTTTAGCTAAACTAGAAACGACAGGAATTCGGGGTGTGGCTTTTGGATTGGTTTAGAAGCTTTTTGACTAACAGAAAACAACAAGTTAAAATAAATAATTGCTACAGTTCTCAACAGGAGATTAAAGTTGGCGTTCCACAGGGATCAGTGCTCTCAGCAACTTTGTTCCTGGTCTTTTATTAATGACTTATTGAAGATTGGTTGGAGGGGAAATATATCTGCATTTGCCGATGATGTTGTACTGTTTTACAATGATAAGCAATTAACACTGTTAGATAATTACATAAATAATGATTTAAAATTATTAAGGGATTGGTGCAATTTTAATAAAATGCAAGTAAATGTTAATAAAACGAAATCTATACTTTTTGATCCAGGTGGTGGCGATTTACTTTTGAGATAAAGTTCCATTCCACTAATTGTGATTTACTTGTTTGTAACTGTGGAACAATCCACTGTGTGAAAAGCATTAAATATTTGGGAATTATTTTGATAACAAACTTAAATGGGACGAACATATATTATCTCTACACAGGAAAATAAAGTCATCTATTCGAACTTTTTATTTTTTAAGAAATTTCTGTGAAACTTCATTGTTAACATCGTTGTATTTTGCTTTAATTCACTCACGTATACAATATGGTATCGTCTGCTTTGGAGGCACATTTAAAACTCTGATCGATAAATAACGAATCTCTCAAAATTATTTTTTACGTATTATTTTTAAAAAAGCAAGAAAAAGGGAAACCTCCTTTCATTATACCAAACGTTAAATATACTACCCTTTCCGTCATATTTTCGTGTTTAAAAGTTTGAAGTCTGTTCTACAGGAGAAGTGGTAATAAAGAAAATAGTTTAATATATCACTATAATACTAGGAGCTGTTCTGCAGGTGATGTTAGACTAATTAAAGTAAACCAAATCCATTTTTAGGCATTCCTATAGTTACCTTGCACCTAAATATTTTAATCAAGTCCCTTATTGTATAAGACAGAGCATTAGACTTAGGGAATTTTGTTCACTGTTGAAAAGTTGGCTAATGACTAAACAAGATGTAGAATTTTTGAATCTTGTAATTAGTTAATATAGTTTAATTATTTCCATAGCATACAATATATGTCATAAATTAATGTTAAACGCACATTTGAAAAACCTTTTCACAGTTCTAATTATTGAATAGTTATTACAATATTTAAGTAGTCTAGTTTAGAGTTTGAAAGCATAAACATTGCAGAGAGTGTCTTTCTTGAATATTTAAACTTTATGTGCTAGACTGAAAAAAAAAAAATATTATTGTTACATCTTCTTTGCCTTATAAAAACTGGCCACACTACTGGTTACGTGGCCAGTCAATTTCCAGGTTTGTAATTGCAATTTCTGTTGTATGATGCTGATGGAAATAAATCATTTATTCATATTCTTATTTTTGGATGATTCTTTTTTTCTCTTAATGAAATTCAACTTAGTCGACTCCATTATTACATAAAGGGTGGAGGATAACTGAGTTCGGAATTTAAACTGTTACTTTTGGACGGAGAGTTTTGTTGAGTAAAAGATTTGTACATTAGGCTATATGCGAAGCAAACATTCAAATTATCTATCTTACCTAACAGTACCTACAAACGTTTTAGACCTCGCACGACACGTGATGTTTGGTGATCCTGGCGTTGAAGGGCTCAGAGTTTGGTTGGTTCTTGTGCCTGGAGCGTTATATAAGCTGAAAAGAATTTTCTGGAAGTGAAGGGGAATCCATGTATGCTTTTCACGTCCCCCAGAATGATCAATAATTGATAAAAATTATTGATTATAATAAGGAGCGGAGTGAGAAGGGCTGGGAGTACTGAAGTGGGTGTAGAGTCGTCGGGCAACGAAACGATCCTGCTTGAGATTTGCGTAGGGGTTGGCGGACGGAATACATCTTGTGTTATCCTCCTCAATCCTAGTGTATCCAGTATTCCTATCAAAACCACACAATGATGTAATCACAACTGTTTCGTTACTAAAACTCTCCGTCCGTAACAGTTCAATTCAACGTCTGTTCCGAAGCCTATTGTGATACAGTTATAGCGTTTAAAAATATTTCATATCAAAACAAACACCTTTCTTCCGGGTTACTCCGCATCAAACCATTGATTGCACAATGAAATTATTGAAATAATTTGCTTCATCGTAGAGAATGACCTGCATTAAAGTAATATTAAACCTAAAACGTCTATTAAATATTTATTTCATATCAACTAAAAAATTTAAGTTCTATTTTCCAGTGAACTACGCCTAATTATTAATACAACTAGGAGAGCCTTATTAATTTAAAATTAGAATCGTGGACATAAGAAAATAGTAACTAAATGTTTGTAATGATTAAAATAATTAATTAATTAAACTCACGCCCCTGAAACTCGTGTAGGCTCCTTTCTTCTTGTTGTACTCCCATGCAGAAGAGGAAGACTTGTTGCAGTAGGGAAGGTCTTGCAAATTTTCAGACAGCACGTAGTCCTCATCACCAAAAATGTCAGACACCTGAGGATCAATAATAGTATTAGAATTTATGGAGTTTCAACTGACAAAGAATAACTATTAGGAAATTTATTTGAGGAGCTGGGACCTTTTACATAATCAGGAATTAGAACTATCAGTTAATGACGATACCTAAACTCCTACTCAGATGTATAAAATATACTGTAGCATAAGACTTGCGTACGTCAGGGTCCAAATAGCTATGTTGTTTTCACCAACTAGTAACACAAACAGCAGAAACATCTACTGGCCGTGGTTTACTGAGACAGTGAATTTCATAGTTCAAATAAAAATAAATGTTAAGAGATAACAATTATTGTCATCCCTTATACTGATACGAAACTATATTTTAATTTAGAAATTGCCAACCCCTTATTCAAACTTTAAAAATGTATAAAAGTTAGATTATTTTAAGTATTCAACATAATTAAACCAATATTATAGTCTGTAGCTGTACATATATTTCACAATTTCTCGTAGGAATGATTTGAATGAAAATGTATATTACATTTGAATGAAATCCCGGATAGTAAACCTAATTCTAACAACAACAAAAAGAATTTTGTAAAACTATACTAGGTATGGTTTAAAATATTAACCTACTTTAATATTGGTAATCATTTTGAAATTATATAATATTACTTATTCTGTTAGTACGTGCTATTCATTAAGTAACTAATAAATATTCTGATTTTTGGATGATTCTTTTTTTCTCTTAATGAAATTCAATTTGGTCGACTCCATTATTACATAAAGGGTGCAGGATAACTGAGTTCGGAATTTAAACTGTTACTTTTGGACGGAGAGTTTTGTTGAGTAAAAGATTTGTACATTAGGCTATATGCGAAGCAAACATTCAAATTATCTATCTTACCTAACAGTACCTACAAACGTTTTAGACCTCGCACGACACGTGATGTTTGGTGATCCTGGCGTTGAAGGGCTCAGAGTTTGGTTGGTTCTTGTGCCTGGAGCGTTATATGAGGTGAAAAGAATTTTCTGGAAGTGAAGGGGAATCCATGTATGCTTTTCACGTCCCCCAGAATGATCAATAATTGATAAAAATTATTGATTATAATGAGGAGCGGAGTGAGAAGGGCTGGGAGTACTGAAGTGGGTGTAGAGTCGTCGGGCAACGAAACGATCCTGCTTGAGATTTGCGTAGGGGTTGGCGGACGGAATACATCTTGTGTTATCCTCCTCAATCCTAGTGTATCCAGTATTCCTATCAAAACCACACAATGATGTAATCACAACTGTTTCGTTACTAAAACTCTCCGTCCGTAACAGTTCAATTCAACGTCTGTTCCGAAGCCTATTGTGATACAGTTATAGCGTTTAAAAATATTTCATATCAAAACAAACACCTTTCTTCCGGGTTACTCCGCATCAAACCATTGATTGCACAATGAAATTATTGAAATAATTTGCTTCATCGTAGAGAATGACCTGCATTAAAGTAATATTAAACCTAAAACGTCTATTAAACATTTATTTCATATCAACTAAAAATATTTAAGTTCTATTTTCCAGTGAACTACGCCTAATTATTAATACAACTAGGAGAGCCTTATTAATTTAAAATTAGAATCATGGACATAAGAAAATAGTAACTAAATGTTTGTAATGATTAAAATAAATAATTAATTAAACTCACGCCCCTGAAACTCGTGTAGGCTCCTTTCTTCTTGTTGTACTCCCATGCAGAAGAGGAAGACTTGTTGCAGTAGGGAAGGTCTTGCAAATTTTCAGACAGCACGTAGTCCTCATCACCAAAAATGTCAGACACCTGAGGATCAATAATAGTATTAGAATTTATGGAGTTTCAACTGACAAAGAATAACTATTAGGAAATTTATTTGAGGAGCTGGGACCTTTTACATAATCAGGAATTAGAACTATCAGTTAATGACGATACCTAAACTCCTACTCAGATGTATAAAATATACTGTAGCATAAGACTTGCGTACGGTCAGGGTCCAAATAGCTATGTTGTTTTCACCAACTAGTAACACAAACAGCAGAAACATCTACTGGCCGTGGTTTACTGAGACAGTGAATTTCATAGTTCAAATAAAAATAAATGTTAAGAGATAACAATTATTGTCATCCCTTATACTGATACGAAACTATATTTTAATTTAGAAATTGCCAACCCCTTATTCAAACTTTAAAAATGTATAAAAGTTAGATTATTTGAAGTATTCAACATAATAAACCAATATTATAGTCTGTAGCTGTACATATATTTCACAATTTCTCGTAGGAATGATTTGAATGTAAATGTATATTACATTTGAATGAAATCCCGGATAGTAAACCTAATTCAAACAACAACAAAAAGAATTTTGTAAAACTATACTAGGTATGGTTTAAAATATTAACCTACTTTAATATTGGTAATCATTTTGAAATTATATAATATTACTTATTCTGTTAGTACGTGCTATTCATTAAGTAACTAATAAATATTCTGATTTTTGGATGATTCTTTTTTTCTCTTAATGAAATTCAACTTGGTCGACTCCATTATTACATAAAGGGTGCAGGATAACTGAGTTCGGCATTTAAACTGTTACTTTTGGACGGAGAGTTTTGTTGAGTAAAAGATTTGTACATTAGGCTATATGCGAAGCAAACATTCAAATTATCTATCTTACCTAACAGTACCTACAAACGTTTTAGACCTCGCACGACACGTGATGTTTGGTGATCCTGGCGTTGAAGGGCTCAGAGTTTGGTTGGTTTCTTGTGCCTGGAGCGTTATATGAGGTGAAAAGAATTTTCTGGAAGTGAAGGGGAATCCATGTATGCTTTTCACGTCCCCCAGAATGATCAATAATTGATAAAAATTATTGATTATAATGAGGAGCGGAGTGAGAAGGGCTGGGAGTACTGAAGTGGGTGTAGAGTCGTCGGGCAACGAAACGATCCTGCTTGAGATTTGCGTAGGGGTTGGCGGACGGAATACATCTTGTGTTATCCTCCTCAATCCTAGTGTATCCAGTATTCCTATCAAAACCACACAATGATGTAATCACAACTGTTTCGTTACTAAAACTCTCCGTCCGTAACAGTTCAATTCAACGTCTGTTCCGAAGCCTATTGTGATACAGTTATAGCGTTTAAAAATATTTCATATCAAAACAAACACCTTTCTTCCGGGTTACTCCGCATCAAACCATTGATTGCACAATGAAATTATTGAAAATAATTTGCTTCATCGTAGAGAATGACCTGCATTAAAGTAATATTAAACCTAAAACGTCTATTAAACATTTATTTCATATCAACTAAAAAATTTAAGTTCTATTTTCCAGTGAACTACGCCTAATTATTAATACAACTAGGAGAGCCTTATTAATTTAAAATTAGAATCATGGACATAAGAAAATAGTAACTAAATGTTTGTAATGATTAAAATAATTAATTAATTAAACTCACGCCCCTGAAACTCGTGTAGGCTCCTTTCTTCTTGTTGTACTCCCATGCAGAAGAGGAAGACTTGTTGCAGTAGGGAAGGTCTTGCAAATTTTCAGACAGCACGTAGTCCTCATCACCAAAAATGTCAGACACCTGAGGATCAATAATAGTATTAGAATTTATGGAGTTTCAACTGACAAAGAATAACTATTAGGAAATTTATTTGAGGAGCTGGGACCTTTTACATAATCAGGAATTAGAACTATCAGTTAATGACGATACCTAAACTCCTACTCAGATGTATAAAATATACTGTAGCATAAGACTTGCGTACGTCAGGGTCCAAATAGCTATGTTGTTTTCACCAACTAGTAACACAAACAGCAGAAACATCTACTGGCCGTGGTTTACTGAGACAGTGAATTTCATAGTTCAAATAAAAATAAATGTTAAGAGATAACAATTATTGTCATCCCTTATACTGATACGAAACTATATTTTAATTTAGAAATTGCCAACCCCTTATTCAAACTTTAAAAATGTATAAAAGTTAGATTATTTGAAGTATTCAACATAATAAACCAATATTATAGTCTGTAGCTGTACATATATTTCACAATTTCCGGTAGGAATGATTTGAATGAAAATGTATATTACATTTGAATGAAATCCCGGATAGTAAACCTAATTCTAACAACAACAAAAAGAATTTTGTAAAACTATACTAGGTATGGTTTTAAAATATTAACCTACTTTAATATTGGTAATCATTTTGAAATTATATAATATTACTTATTCTGTTAGTACGTGCTATTCATTAAGTAACTAATAAATATTCTGATTTTTGGATGATTCTTTTTTTCTCTTAATGAAATTCAATTTGGTCGACTCCATTATTACATAAAGGGTGCAGGATAACTGAGTTCGGCATTTAAACTGTTACTTTTGGACGGAGAGTTTTGTTGAGTAAAAGATTTGTACATTAGGCTATATGCGAAGCAAACATTCAAATTATCTATCTTACCTAACAGTACCTACAAAAGTTTTAGACCTCGCACGACACGTGATGTTTGGTGATCCTGGCGTTGAAGGGCTCAGAGTTTGGTTGGTTCTTGTGCCTGGAGCGTTATATAAGCTGAAAAGAATTTTTCTGGAAGTGAAGGGGAATCCATGTATGCTTTTCACGTCCCCAGAATGATCAATAATTGATAAAAATTATTGATTATAATGAGGAGCGGAGTGAGAAGGGCTGGGAGTACTGAAGTGGGTGTAGAGTCGTCGGGCAACGAAACGATCCTGCTTGAGATTTGCGTAGGGGTTGGCGGACGGAATACATCTTGTGTTATCCTCCTCAATCCTAGTGTATCCAGTATTCCTATCAAAACCACACAATGATGTAATCACAACTGTTTCGTTACTAAAACTCTCCGTCCGTAACAGTTCAATTCAACGTCTGTTCCGAAGCCTATTGTGATACAGTTATAGCGTTTAAAAATATTTCATATCAAAACAAACACCTTTCTTCCGGGTTACTCCGCATCAAAACCATTGAAATTGCACAATGAAATTATTGAAATAATTTGCTTCATCGTAGAGAATGACCTGCATTAAAGTAATTAAAGTAATATTAAACCTAAAACGTCTATTAAACATTTATTTCATATCAACTAAAAAATTTAAGTTCTATTTTCCAGTGAACTACGCCTAATTATTAATACAAATAGGAGAGCCTTATTAATTTAAAATTAGAATCATGGACATAAGAAAATAGTAACTAAATGTTTGTAATGATTAAAATAATTAATTAATTAAACTCACGCCCCTGAAACTCGTGTAGGCTCCTTTCTTCTTGTTGTACTCCCATGCAGAAGAGGAAGACTTGTTGCAGTAGGGAAGGTCTTGCAAATTTTCAGACAGCACGTAGTCCTCATCACCAAAAATGTCAGACACCTAAGGATTAATAATAGTATTAGAATTTATGGAGTTTCAACTGACAAAGAATAACTATTAGGAAATTTATTTGAGGAGCTGGGACCTTTTACATAATCAGGAATTAGAACTATCAGTTAATGACGATACCTAAACTCCTACTCAGATGTATAAAATATACTGTAGCATAAGACTTGCGTACGTCAGGGTCCAAATAGCTATGTTGTTTTCACCAACTAGTAACACAAACAGCAGAAACAGCTACTGGCCGTGGTTTACTGAGACAGTGAATTTCATAGTTCAAATAAAAATAAATGTTAAGAGATAACAATTATTGTCATCCCTTATACTGATACGAAACTATATTTTAATTTAGAAATTGCCAACCCCTTATTCAAACTTTAAAAATGTATAAAAGTTAGATTAATTTGAAGTATTTAAACATAATTAAACCAATATTATAGTCTGTAGCTGTACATATATTTCACAATTTCCGGTAGGAAAGATTTGAATGAAAATGTATATTACATTTGAATGAAAATCCCGGATAGTAAACCTAATTCTAACAACAACAAAAAGAATTTTGTAAAACTATACTAGGTATGGTTTAAAATATTAACCTACTTTAATATTGGTAATCATTTTGAAATTATATAATATTACTTATTCTGTTAGTACGCTATTCATTAAGTAACTAATAAATATTCTGATTTTTGGATGATTCTTTTTTTCTCTTAATGAAATTCAATTTGGTCGACTCCATTATTACATAAAGGGTGGAGGATAACTGAGTTCGGCATTTAAACTGTTACTTTTGGACGGAGAGTTTTGTTGAGTAAAAGATTTGTACATTAGGTTATATGCGAAGCAAACATTCAAATTATCTATCTTACCTAACAGTACCTACAAAAGTTTTTAGACCTCGCACGACACGTGATGTTTGGTGATCCTGGCGTTGAAGGGCTCAGAGTTTGGTTGGTTCTTGTGCCTGGAGCGTTATATAAGCTGAAAAGAATTTTCTGGAAGTGAAGGGGAATCCATGTATGCTTTTCACGTCCCCCAGAATGATCAATAATTGATAAAAATTATTGATTATAATGAGGAGCGGAGTGAGAAGGGCTGGGAGTACTGAAGTGGGGTGTAGAGTCGTCGGGCAACGAAACGATCCTGCTTGAGATTTGCGTAAGGGGTTGGCGGACGGAATACATCTTGTGTTATCCTCCTCAATCCTAGTGTATCCAGTATTCCTATCAAAACCACACAATGATGTAATCACAACTGTTTCGTTACTAAAACTCTCCGTCCGTAACAGTTCAATTCAACGTCTGTTCCGAAGCCTATTGTGATACAGTTATAGCGTTTCAAAATATTTCATATCAAAACAAACACCTATCTTCCGGGTTACTCCGCATCAAACCATTGATTGCACAATGAAATTATTGAAATAATTTGCTTCATCGTAGAGAATGACCTGCATTAAAGTAATATTAAACCTAAAACGTCTATTAAACATTTATTTCATATCAACTAAAAAATTTAAGTTCTATTTTCCAGTGAACTACGCCTAATTATTAATACAAATAGGAGAGCCTTATTAATTTAAAATTAGAATCATGGACATAAGAAAAATAGTAACTAAATGTTTGTAATGATTAAAATAATTAATTAATTAAACTCACGCCCCTGAAACTCGTGTAGGCTCCTTTCTTCTTGTTGTACTCCCATGCAGAAGAGGAAAGATTTGTTGCAGTAGGGAAGGTCTTGCAAATTTTCAGACAGCACGTAGTCCTCATCACCAAAAATGTCAGACACCTGAGGATTAATAATAGTATTAGAATTTATGGAGTTTCAACTGACAAAGAATAACTATTAGGAAATTTATTTGAGGAGCTGGGACCTTTTACATAATCAGGAATTAGAACTATCAGTTAATGACGATACCTAAACTCCTACTCAGATGTATAAAATATACTGTAGCATAAGACTTGCGTACGTCAGGGTCCAAATTAGCTATGTTGTTTTCACCAACTAGTAACACAAACAGCAGAAAACAGCTACTGGCCGTGGTTTACTGAGACAGTGAATTTCATAGTTCAAATAAAAATAAATGTTAAGAGATAACAATTATTGTCATCCCTTATACTGATACGAAACTATATTTTAATTTAGAAATTGCCAACCCCTTATTCAAACTTTAAAAATGTATAAAAGTTAGATTATTTGAAGTATTTAACATAATTAAACCAATATTATAGTCTGTAGCTGTACATATATTTCACAATTTCCGGTAGGAAAGATTTGAATGAAAATGTATATTACATTTGAATGAAATCCCGGATAGTAAACCTAATTCAAACAACAACAAAAAGAATTTTGTAAAACTATACTAGGTATGGTTTAAAATATTAACCTACTTTAATATTGGTAATCATTTTGAAATTATATAATATTACTTATTCTGTTAGTACGCTATTCATTAAGTAACTAATAAATATTCTGATTTTTGGATGATTCTTTTTTTCTCTTAATGAAATTCAATTTGGTCGACTCCATTATTACATAAAGGGTGCAGGATAACTGAGTTCGGCATTTAAACTGTTACTTTTGGACGGAGAGTTTTGTTGAGTAAAAGATTTGTACATTAGGCTATATGCGAAGCAAACATTCAAATTATCTATCTTACCTAACAGTACCTACAAAAGTTTTAGACCTCGCACGACACGTGATGTTTGGTGATCCTGGCGTTGAAGGGCTCAGAGTTTGGTTGGTTCTTGTGCCTGGAGCGTTATATAAGCTGAAAAGAATTTTCTGGAAGTGAAGGGGAATCCATGTATGCTTTTTCACGTCCCCCAGAATGATTCAATAATTGATAAAAATTATTGATTATAATGAGGAGCGGAGTGAGAAGGGCTGGGAGTACTGAAGTGGGTGTAGAGTCGTCGGGCAACGAAACGATCCTGCTTGAGATTTGCGTAGGGGTTGGCGGACGGAATACATCTTGTGTTATCCTCCTCAATCCTAGTGTATCCAGTATTCCTATCAAAACCACACAATGATGTAATCACAACTGTTTCGTTACTAAAAACTCTCCGTCCGTAACAGTTCAATTCAACGTCTGTTCCGAAGCCTATTGTGATACAGTTATAGCGTTTAAAAATATTTCATATCAAAACAAACACCTTTCTTCCGGGTTACTCCGCATCAAACCATTGATTGCACAATGAAATTATTGAAATAATTTGCTTCATCGTAGAGAATGACCTGCATTAAAGTAATATTAAACCTAAAACGTCTATTAAAACATTTATTTCATATCAACTAAAAAATTTAAGTTCTATTTTCCAGTGAACTACGCCTAATTATTAATACAAATAGGAGAGCCTTATTAATTTAAAATTAGAATCATGGACATAAGAAAATAGTAACTAAATGTTTGTAATGATTAAAATAATTAATTAATTAAACTCACGCCCCTGAAACTCGTGTAGGCTCCTTTCTTCTTGTTGTACTCCCATGCAGAAGAGGAAGACTTGTTGCAGTAGGGAAGGTCTTGCAAATTTTCAGACAGCACGTAGTCCTCATCACCAAAAATGTCAGACACCTGAGGATTAATAATAATTGTATTAGAATTTATGGAGTTTTTCAACTGACAAAGAATAAACTATTAGGAAATTTATTTGAGGAGCTGGGACCTTTTACATAATCAGGAATTAGAACTATCAGTTAATGACGATACCTAAACTCCTACTCAGATGTAATAAAATAATACTGTAGCATAAGACTTGCGTTTACGTCAGGGTCCAAATAGCTATGTTGTTTTCACCAACTAGTAACACAAAACAGCAGAAAACAGCTACTGGCCGTAGTTTACTGAGACAGTGAATTTTCATAGTTCAAAATAAAAATAAATGTTAAGAGATAACAATTATTGTCATCCCTTATACTGATACGAAACTATATTTTAAATTTAGAAATTGCCAACCCCTTATTCAAACTTTAAAAATGTATAAAAGTTAGATTAATTGAAGTATTTAACATAATAAACCAATATTATAGTCTGTAGCTGTA